>NW_027258579.1:0-65954 GCF_045791955.1 Oncorhynchus clarkii lewisi
GGTTCGCTCTGGTTCGGTCTGGTCTGGTTCGGTCTGGTCTGGTTCGGTCTGGTCTGGTTCGGTCTGGTCTGGTCCGGTCTGGTCTGGTCTGGTTCGTTCTGGTTCGGTTTGGTTCGGTCTGGTCTGGTCTGGTTCGGTCTGGTCTGGTTCGTTCTGGTTCGCTCTGGTTCGGTCTGGTCTGGTTCGGGTCTGGTTCAGTCTGGTTCGCTCTGGTCTGGTTCGGTCTGGTCTGGTTCAGTCTGGTATGGTCTGGTCTGGTTCGTTCTGGTTCGCTCCGGTTCGGTCTGGTCCGGTCTGGTTCGTTCTGGTTCGGTCTGGTCTGGTCTGGCCTGGTCTGGTCTGGTTCGGTCTGGTCTGGTCTGGTCCGCTCTGGTTCGGTCTGGTCTGGTCTGGTCTGGTTCGGTCTGGTTCGGTCTGGTACGGTCTGGTCTGGTCTGGTCTGGTCTGGTTCGGTCTGGTCTGGTCCGGTCTGGTCTGGTTCGGTCTGGTCTGGTTCGGTCTGGTCTGGTTCGGTCTGGTCTGGTTCGGTATGGTCTGGTCTGGTTCGGTCTGGTCTGGTTCGGTCTGGTTCGGTCTGGTCTGGTCTGGTTCGGTCTGGTCTTGTCTGGTCTGGTCCGGTCTGGTCCGGTCTGGTCCGGTCTGGTCCGGTCTGGTTTGGTCTGGTTTGGTCTGGTTCGGTCTGGTTCGGTCTGGTCTGCTCCGGTCTGGTTCGTTGTGGTTCGGTCTGGTTCGGTCTGATCTGGTTCGTTCTGGTTCGGTCTGGTTCGTTCTGGTCTGGTCTGGTTCGGTCTGGTTCGGTCTGGTCTGGTTCGGTCTGGTCTGGTCTGGTCCGGTCTGGTCTGGTTCGTTCTGGTTCGGTCTGGTCTGGTCTGGTTCGGTCTGGTCTGGTCTGGTTCGTTCTGGTTCGCTCTGGTTCGGTCTGGTCCGGTCTGGTCCGGTCTGGTCCGGTCTGGTCCGGTCTGGTCTGGTTCGGTCTGGTTCGGTCTGGTCTGGTTCGGTTCGGTCTAGTCTGGTCTGGTTCGGTCTGGTCTGGTCTGGTTCGGTCTGGTTCGGTCTGGTTCGGTCTGGTCTGGTATGGTCTGGTATGGTCTGGTCTGGTATGGTCTGGTATGGTCTGGTCTGGTTCGGTCTGGTTCGGTCTGGTCTGGTCTGGTTCGGTCTGGTCTGGTCTGGTTCGGTCTGGTCTGGTCCGGTCTGTTCTGGTTCGTTCTGGTTCGGTCTGGTTCGGTCTGGTCTGGTCTGGTTCGGTCTGGCCTGGTCTGGTCTGTTCTGGTTCGCTCTGGTTCGCTCTGGTCCGGTCTGGTCTGGTCTGGTCTGGTTCGGTCTGGTTTGGTCTGGTCTGGTTCGGTTCGGTCTAGTCTGGTCTGGTTCGGTCTGGTTCGGTCTGGTCTGGTCTGGTTCGGTCTGGTTCGGTCTAGTCTGGTCTGGTTCGGTCTGGTCTGGTCCGGTCTGGTCTGGTCTGGTTCGGTTCGGTCTAGTCTGGTCTGGTTCGGTCTGGTTCGGTCTGGTCTGGTCTGGTTCGGTCTGGTCTGGTCTGGTTCGGTCTGGTTCGGTCTGGTCCGGTCTGGTCTGGTTCGGTCTGGTTCGGTCTGGTCTGGTTCGGTCTGGTCTGGTTCGGTCTGGTCTGGTTCGGTCTGGTCTGGTTCAGTCTGGTCTGTTTCAGTCTGGTTCGGTCTGGTCTGGTTCGGTCTGGTCTGGTTCGGTCTGGTCTGGTTCGGTCTGGCCTGGTCTGGTCTGGTTCGTTCTGGTTCGCTCTGGTTCGGTCTGGTCCGGTCTGGTTCGGTCTGGTCTGGTTCGGTCTGGTCTGGTCTGGTTCGGTCTGGTCTGGTTCAGTCTGGTCTGGTTCGGTCTGGTCTGGTCTGGTTCGTTCTGGTCTGGTTCGGTCTGGTTCGGTCTGGTCTGGTTCGGTCTGGCCTGTTCTGCTCTGGTTCGTTCAGGTTCGCTCTGGTTCGGTCTGGTCCGGTCTGGTTCGGTCTGTTCTGGTCTGGTCTGGTTCGTTCTGGTTCGCTCTGGTTCGGTCTGGTCTGGTCTGGTTTGGTCCGGTCTGGTTCGGTCTGGTCTGGTCTGGTTCGTTCTGGTTCGCTCTGGTTCGGTCTGGTCTGGTCTGGTTCGGTCTGGTCTGGTTCGGTCTGGTCTGGTTCGGTCTGGTCTGGTTCGTTCTGGTTCGGTTTGGTTCGGTCTGGTTCGGTCTGGTCTGGTTCGGTCTGGTCTGGTTCGTTCTGGTTCGGTTTGGTTCGGTCTGGTTCGGTCTGGTCTGGTTCGTTCTGGTTCGCTCTGGTCTGGTTCGGGTCTGGTTCGGTCTGGTTCGGGTCTGGTTCGGTTTGGTTCGCTCGGGTCTGGTTCGGTCTGGTCTGGTTCGCTCTGGTCTGGTTCGGTCTGGTCTGGTTCGGTCTGGTATGGTCTGGTATGGTCTGGTCTGGTCTGGTTCGTTCTGGTTCGCTCCGGTTCGGTCTGGTCTGGTTCGGTCTGGTTCGGTCTGGTTCGGTCTGGTCTGGTCTGGTCCGCTCTGGTTCAGTCTGGTCTGGTCTGGTTCGGTCTGGTTCGGTCTGGTACGGTCCGGTCTGGTTCGGTCTGGTCTGGTTCGGTCTGGTCTGGTTCGGTATGGTCTGGTTCGGTCTGGTTCGGTCTGGTCTGGTCTGGTCTGGTTCGGTCTGGTCTGGTTCGGTCTGGTCTGGTCCGGTCTGGTCCGGTTTGGTCCGGTCTGGTTCGGTCTGGTCTGGTTCGGTCTGGTCTGCTCTGGTCTGGTTCGGTCTGGTCTGGTCTGGTTCGTTCTGGTTCGGTCTGGTTCGGTCTGGTCTGGTTCGTTCTGGTTCGGTCTGGTTCGGTCTGGTTCGTTCTGGTTCGGTCTGGTTCGTTCTGGTTCGGTCTGGTTGGGTCTGGTCTGGTCTGGTTCGCTCTGGTTCGGTCTGGTTCGGTCTGGTCTGGTTCGGTCTGGTTCGGTCTGGTCTGGTTCGGTCTGGTCTGGTTCGGTCTGGTTCGGTCTGGTCTGGTTCGGTCTGGTCTGGTTCGGTCTGGTCTGGTTCGGTCTGGTCTGGTTCGCTCTGGTTCGGTCTGGTCTGGTTCGGTCTGGTCTGGTTTGGTCCGGTCTGGTCTGGTCTGGTTCGTTCTGGTTCGCTCTGGTTCGGTCTTGTCCGGTCTGGTCTGGTTCGGTCTGGTCTGGTTCGGTCTGGTTCGGTATGGTCTGGTTCGGTCTGGTCTGGTTCGGTCTGGTCTGGTTCGGTCTGGTCTGGTCTGGTTCGTTCTGGTCTGGTCCGGTCTGGTCTGGTTCGGTATGGGCTGGTCTGGTTCGGGTCTGGTTCGGTCTGGTCTTGTCTGGTTCGGTCTGGTCTGGTCTGTTTTGTTCTGGTTCGGTCTGGTTCGGTCTGGTCTGGTTCGGTCTGGTCTGGTCTGGTTCGTTCTGGTTCGGTCTGGTCCCGTCTGGTCCCGTCTGGTCTGTTTCGTTCTGGTTCGCTCTGGTTCGGTCTGGTCTGGTCTGGTTCGGTCTGGTCTGGTTCGGTATGGTCTGGTCTGGTTCGGTCTGTTCTGGTCTGGTCCGGTCTGGTTCGGGTCTGGTTCGGTCTGGTCCGGTCTGGTTCGGTCTGGTCTGGTCTTGTCTGGTTTGGTCTGGTTCGGTCTGGTTCGGTCTGGTCCGGTCTGGTCTGGTCTTGTCTGGTTCGGTCTGGTTCGGTCTGGTTCGGTCTGGTCTGGTCTGGTCTGGTTCGGTCTGGTACGGTCTGGTACGGTCTGGTCCGGTCTGGTTCGGTCTGGTCTGGTTCGGTCTGGTTCGGTCTGGTCTGGTCTGGTTTGGTCTGGTCTGGTCTGGTTCGGTCTGGTACGGTCCGGTCTGGTCTGGTCTGGTCTGGTTCGGTCTGGTCTGGTTCGGTCTGGTCTGGTTCGGTCTGGTCTGGTTCGGTCTGGTCTGGTTCGGTCTGGTCTGGTTCGGTCTGGTCTGGTTCGATATGGTCTGGTCTGGTTCGGTCTGGTCTGGTTCGGTCTGGTTCGTTCTGGTTCGCTCTGGTTCGGTCTGGTCCGGTCTGGTTCGGTCTGGTCTGGTTCGATATGGTCTGGTCTGGTTCGGTCTGGTCTGGTCTGGTCTGGTTCGGTCTGGTTCGGTCTGGTTCGGTCTGATTCGGTCTGGTTCGTTCTGGTTCGGTCTGGTTCGGTCTGGTCTGGTCCGGTCTGGTTCGGTCTGGTCCGGTCTGGTTCGGTCTGGTCCAGTTCGGTCTGGTCTGGTTCGGTCTGGTCTGGTCCGGTCTGGTCTGTTCTGGTCTGGTTTGTTCTGGTCTGGTCTGGTCTGGTTCGTTCTGGTCCGGTCTGGTTCGGTCTGGTCTGGTTCGGTCTGGTCTGGTTCGGTCTGGTCTGGTTCGGTATGGTCTGGTATGGTTCGGTCTGGTCCGGTCTGGTCTGGTTCGGTCTGGTCTGGTCTGGTTCGGTATGGTCTGGTTCGGTATGGTCTGGTTCGGTATGGTCTGGTTCGGTCTGGTCTGGTTCGGTCTGGTCTGGTTCGGTATGGTCTGGTCTGGTATGGTTCGGCTGGTATGGTCTGGTTCGGTCTGGTCTGGTTCGGTCTCGGTCTGGTCTGGTTCGGTCTGGTCTGGTTCGGTCTGGTCTGGTTCGGTCTGGTTCGGTCTGGTCTGGTTCGTTCTGGTTCGGTCTGGTTCGGTCTGGTATGGTCTGGTTCGGTCTGGTATGGTTTGGTCCGGTTCTGGTCTGGTCTGGTCTGGTTCGTTCTGGTTCGCTCTGGTTCGGTCTGGTCCGGTCTGGTCTGGTTCGGTATGGTCTGGTATGGTCTGGTCTGGTTCGTTCTGGTTCGTTCTGGTTTGTTCTGGTTCGGTCTGGTTCGGTCTTGTTCGGTCTGGTCTGGTCTGGTCTGGTTCGCTCTGGTTCGGTCTGGTCCGGTCTGGTTCGGTATGGTCTGGTATGGTCTGGTCTGGTTCGGTCTGGTTCGGGTCTGGTTCGGTCTGGTCCGGTCTGGTCTGGTTCGGTCTGGTCTGGTTTGTTCTGGTTTGTTCTGGTTCGGTCTGGTTCGGTCTGGTTCGGTCTGGTCTGGTCTGGTTCGGTCTGGTCTGGTCTGGTTCGGTCTGGTCCGGTCTGGTCCCGTCTGGTTCGGTCTGGTCTGGTCTGGTCTGCTTCGGTGTGGTCTGGCCTGGTCTGGTCTGGTTCGTTCTGGTTCGCTCTGGTTCGGTCTGGTCTGGTTCGGTATGGTCTGGTCTGGTCTGGTTCGGTCTGGTCTGGTCTGGTTCGGTCTGGTCTGGTTCGGTCTGGTCTGGTTCAGTCTGGTTCAGTCTGGTCTGGTTCGGTCTGGTCTGGTTCGGTCTGGTCTGGTTTGGTCTGGTCTGGTTCAGTCTGGTCTGGTTCAGTCTGGTCTGGTTCAGTCTGGTCTGGTTTAGTCTGGTCTGGTTCGGTCTGGTTCGGTCTGGTCTGGTTCGGTATGGTTCGGCTGGTCTGGTCTGGTCCGGTCTGTTTCGGGTCTGGTTCGGTCTGGTCCGGTCTGGTCTGGTCCGGTCTGGTCTGGTTCGGTCTGGTCTGGTCTGGTTCGGTCTGGTCTGGTCCGGTCTGGTCTGGTTCGGTCTGGTTCGGTCTGGTCTGGTTCGTTCTGGTTCGCTCTGGTTCGGTCTGGTCTGGTTCGGTCTGGTCTGGTTCGATCTGGTCTGGTTCGGTCTGGTCTGGTTCGGTCTGGTCTGGTTCGTTCTGGTTCGCTCTGGTCCGGTCTGGTTCGGTCTGGTCTGGTTCGATATGGTCTGGTCTGGTTCGGTCTGGTCTGGTCTGGTCCGGTCTGGTCCGGTCTGGTCCGGTCTGGTTCGGTCTGGTCTGGTTCGATATGGTCTGGTCTGGTTCGGTCTGGTCTGGTTCGGTCTGGTCTGGTTCGATATGGTCTGGTCTGGTTCGGTCCGGTCTGGTTCGGTCTGGTCCGGTCTGGTCTGGTCCGGTCTGGTTCGGTCTGGTCTGGTCTGGTTCGGTCTGGTCTGGTCCGGTCTGGTCTGGTTCGGTCTGGTTCGGTCTGGTTCGGTCTGGTCTGGTTCGTTCTGGTTCGCTCTGGTTCGGTCTGGTCTGGTTCGGTCTGGTCTGGTTCGATCTGGTCTGGTTCGGTCTGGTCTGGTTCGGTCTGGTCTGGTTCGTTCTGGTTCGCTCTGGTTCGGTCTGGTCCGGTCTGGTCCGGTCTGGTTCGGTCTGGTCTGGTTCGATATGGTCTGGTCTGGTTCGGTCTGGTCTGGTCTGGTCCGGTCTGGTTCGGTCTGGTTCAGTCTGGTTCAGTCTGGTTCGGTCTGGTTCGGTCTGGTTCGGTCTGGTTCGTTCTGGTCTGGTTCAGTCTGGTCCGGTCTGGTCTGGTTCGGTCTGGTTCGGTCTGGTCTGGTTCGGTCTGGTCCGGTCTGGTCCGGTCTGGTTCGGTCCGGTCTGGTTCGGTCTGGTCTGGTCTGGTCCGGTCTGGTCTGGCCTGGTTCGTTCTGGTCTGGTCTGGTCTGGTTCGTTCTGGTCCGGTCTGGTTCGGTCTGGTCTGTTTCGGTCTGGTCTGTTTCGGTCTGGTCTGGTTCGGTATGGTCTGGTCCGGTCTGGTTCGGTCTGGTCTGGTCTGGTTCAGTCTGGTTCGGTCTGGTCTGGTTCGGTCTGGTCCGTTTTGTTTCGGTCTGGTCTGGTTCGGTATGGTCTGGTCTGGTTCGGTATGGTCTGGTCTGGTATGGTTCGGCTGGTATGGTCTTGTTCGGGTCTGGTTCGGTCTGGTCTGGTTCGGTCTGGTCTGGTTCGGTCTGGTCTGGTCTGGTTCGGTCTGGTCTGGTCTGGTCTGGTTTGTTCTGGTTCGGTCTGGTTCGGTCTGGTCTGGTTCGTTCTGGTTCGCTCTGGTTCGCTCTGGTTCGGTCTGGTTTGGTCTGGTTCGGTCTGGTATGGTCTGGTTCGGTCTGGTCTGGTTTGGTCCGGTTCTGGTCTGGTCTGGTCTGGTTCGTTCTGGTCCGGTCTGGTCTGGTCTGGTTCGTTCTGGTTCGTTCTGCTTCGGTCTGGTTCGGTCTGGTTCGGTCTGGTTCGGTCTGGTTCGGGTCTGGTTCGGTCTGGTCCGGTCTGGTCTGGTCTTGTCTGGTTCGGTCTGGTCTGGTTCGGTCTGGTCTGGTTTGTTCTGGTTCGGTCTGGTTCGGTCTGGTCTGGTCTGGTTCGGTCTGGTCCGGTCTGGTCCCGTCTGGTTCGGTCTGGTCTGGTCTGTTTCGGTGTGGTCTGGCCTGGTCTGGTCTGGTTCGTTCTGGTTCGCTCTGGTTCGGTCTGGTCTGGTTCGGTCTGGTCTGGTCTGGTCCGGTCTGGTTCGGTCTGGTCTGGTTCGGTCTGGTCTTGTCTTGTTCGGTCTGGTTCGTTCTGGTTCGGTCTGGTTCGGTCTGGTCTGGTTCGGTCTGGTTCGGTCTATTCTTGTCTGGTCTGGTTCGGTCTGGTCTGGTCTGGTTCGGTCTGGTCCGGTCTGTTTCGGTCTGGTCCCGTCTGGTCTGGTCTGGTCCGGTCTGGTACGGTCTGGTCCGGTCTGGTTCGGTCCGGTCTGGTTCGGTCTGGTCTGGTCCGGTCTGGTTCGGTCTGGTCCGGTCTGGTTCGTTCTGGTTCTGTCTGGTTCGGTCTGGTTCGGTCTGGTCTGGTTCGGTCTGGTCTGGTCTGGTTCGGTCTGGTCTGGTCTGGTTCGGTCTGGTCTGGTCTGGTTCGGTCTGGTCTGGTTCGGTCTGGTCTGGTCTGGTCTGGTTCGCTCTGGTTCGGTCTGGTCTGGTTCGGTATGGTCTGGTCTGGTATGGTCTGGTCTGGTTCGGTCTGGTCTGGTCTGGTTCGTTCTGGTTCGGTCTGGTCTGGTTCGGTCTGGTCTGCTTCGGTGTGGTCTGGCCTGGTCTGGTCTGGTTCGTTCTTGTTCGCTCTGGTCTGGTTCGGTCTGGTCTGGTTCTGGTCTGGTCTGGTCTGGTTCGCTCTGGTTCGCTCTGGTTCGCTCTGGTTCGGTCTGGTTCGGTCTGGTCTGGTTCGGTATGGTCTGGTCTGGTATGGTCTGGTCTGGTTCGGTCTGGTCTGGTTCGGTCTGGTTCGGTCTGGTCTGGTTCGGTCTGGTCTGGTCCGGTCTGGTCTGGTTCGTTCTGGTTCGGTCTGGTCTGGTCTGCTTCGGTGTGGTCTGGCCTGGTCTAGTCTGGTTCGTTCTGGTTCGCTCTGGTCTGGTTCGGTCTGGTCTGGTTCGGTCTGGTATGGTCTGGTCTGGTCTGGTTCGTTCTGGTTCGCTCCGGTTCGGTCTGGTCCGGTCTGGTTCGGTCTGGTCTGGTTCGGTCTGGTTCGGTCTGGTCTGGTCTGGTTCGTTCTGGTTCGGTCTGGTTCGGTCTGGCCAGGTCTGGTCTGGTTCGGTCTGGTCTGGTCTGGTCCGCTCTGGTTCGGTCTGGTCTGGTTCGCTCTGGTTCGGTCTGGTCCGGTCTGGTTCGGTCTGGTCTGGTCTGGTTCGGTCTGGTTCGGTCTGGTTTGGTCTGGTTTGGTCTGGTCTGTTTCGGTCTGTTCTGGTCTGGTCTGGTTCGGTCTGGTCTGGTCTGGTTCGGTCTGGTTCGGTCTGGTTCGGTTCGGTTTAGTCTGGTCTGGTTCGGTCTGGTCTGGTTCGGTCTGGTCTGGTTCGATCTGGTCTGGTTCGGTCTGGTTCGATCTGGTCCGGTTCGGTCTGGTTCGGTCTGGTCTGGTCTTGTTCGGGCTGGTTCGGTCTGGTTCGGTCTGGTTCGGTCTGGTCTGGTTCAGTCTGGTCTGGTTCAGTCTGGTTCAGTCTGGTCTGGTTCAGTCTGGTTCGATCTGGTCTGGTTCGGTCTGGTCTGGTCTGGTTCGGTCTGGTCTGGTCTGGTTCGTTCTGGTTCGCTCTGGTTCGGTCTGGTTCGGTCTGGTCTGGTTCGGTCTGGTTCGGTCTGGTCTGGTCTGGTTCGGTCTGGTTCGGTCTGGTCTGGTTCGGTCTGGTTCGGTCTGGTCTGGTTCGGTCTGGTCTGGTTCGGTCTGGTCTGGTTCGGTCTGGTCTGGTCTGGTTCGGTCTGGTCTGGTCTGGTTCGGTATGGTCTGGTATGGTTCATTCTGGTTCGCTCTGGTTCGCTCTGGTTCGGTCTGGTTCAGTCTGGTCTGGTATGGTCTGGTCTGGTTCGGTCTGGTTCGGTATGGTCTGGTCTGGTATGGTCTGGTTCGGTCTGGTCTGGTCTGGTTCGGTCTGGTCTGGTCTGGTTCGGTCTGGTTCGTTCTGGTTCGCTCTGGTTCGGTCTGGTCCGGTCTGGTCCGGTCTGGTCTGGTCTGGTTCGGTCTGGTCTGGTTCGGTCTGGTTCGGTCTGGTCTGGTTCGGTTCGGTCTAGTCTGGTCTGGTTCGGTCTGGTCTGGTTCGGTCTGGTCTGGTCTGGTTCGGTTCGGTCTGGTCTGGTCTGGTCTGGTTCGGTCTGGTCTGGTCTGGTTCGGTCTGGTCTGGTTCGGTCTGGTCTGGTTCGGTCTGTTCTGGTTCGCTCTGGTTCGGTCTGGTCCGGTCTGGTCTGGTCTGGTCTGGTTCGGTCTGGTCTGGTTCGGTCTGGTTCGGTCTGGTCTGGTTCGGTTCGGTCTAGTCTGGTCTGGTTCGGTCTGGTCTGGTCTGGTTCGGTCTGGTCTGGTTCGGTTCGTTCTGGTCTGGTTCGGTCTGGTTCGGTCTGGTCCGGTCTGGTCTGGTTCGGTCTGGTTCGGTCTGGTCTGGTTCGGTCTGGTCTGGTTCGGTCTGGTCTGGTTCGGTCTGGTCTGGTTCGGTCTGGTCTGGTTCAGTCTGGTCTGGTTCAGTCTGGTCTGGTTCAGTCTGGTCTGGTTCAGTCTGGTCTGGTTCAGTCTGGTTCGGTCTGGTCTGGTTCGGTCTGGTCTGGTCTGGTTCGGTCTGGTCTGGTTCGGTCTGGTTCGGTTCGGTCTGGTTCGGTTCGGTCTGGTCTGGTTCGGTCTGGTTCGGTCTGGTCTGGTCTGGTTCGGTCTGGTCTGGTTCGGTCTGGTCCGGTTCGGTCTGGTCCGGTCTGGTTCGGTCTGGTCTGGTTCGGTCTGGTCTGGTCTGGTTCGTTCTGGTTCGGTCTGGTTCGGTCTGGCCAGGTCTGGTCTGGTTCGGTCTGGTCTGGTCTGGTCCGCTCTGGTTCGGTCTGGTCTGGTCTGGTCTGGTCCGGTCTGGTCCGGTTTGGTCTGGTTCGGTCTGGTCTGGTTCGGTCCGGTCTGGTCCGGTTTGGTCTGGTCTGGTCTGGTCTGGTTCGGTCTGGTTCGGTCTGGTCTGGTCTGGTTCGGTCTGGTTCGGTCTGGTCTGGTCTGGTCTGGTCCGGTCTGGTCCGGTTTGGTCTGGTTCGGTCTGGTCTGGTTCGGTCTGGTCTGGTCTGGTCTGGTTCGGTCTGGTCTGGTTCGGTCTGGTCTGGTTCGGTATGGTTTGGTCTGGTCTGGTTCGGTCTGGTCTGGTCTGGTTCGGTCTGGTCTGTTTCGGTCTGGTCTGGTCTGGTCTGGTTCGGTCTGGTCTGGTCTGGTTCGGTCTGGTTCGGTCTGGTTCGGTCTGGTCTGGTCTGGTCCGGTCTGGTCTGATTCGTTCTGGTTCGGTCTGGTCTGGCCTGGTCTGGTCTGGTTCGTTCTGGTTCGCTCTGGTTCGGTCTGGTCCGGTCTGGTTCGGTCTGGTCTGGTCTGGTTCGGTCTGGTTCGGTCTGGTTTGGTCTGGTTTGGTCTGGTCTGTTTCGGTCTGTTCTGGTCTGGTCTGGTTCGGTCTGGTCTGGTCTGGTTCGGTCTGGTTCGGTCTGGTTCGGTTCGGTTTAGTCTGGTCTGGTTCGGTCTGGTCTGGTTCGGTCTGGTCTGGTTCGATCTGGTCTGGTTCGGTCTGGTTCGATCTGGTCCGGACTGGTCTGGTTCGGTCTGGTTCGGTCTGGTCTGGTCTTGTTCGGGCTGGTTCGGTCTGGTTCGGTCTGGTTCGGTCTGGTCTGGTTCAGTCTGGTCTGGTTCAGTCTGGTTCAGTCTGGTCTGGTTCAGTCTGGTTCGATCTGGTCTGGTTCGGTCTGGTCTGGTCTGGTTCGGTCTGGTCTGGTCTGGTTCGTTCTGGTTCGCTCTGGTTCGGTCTGGTTCGGTCTGGTCTGGTTCGGTCTGGTTCGGTCTGGTCTGGTCTGGTTCGGTCTGGTTCGGTCTGGTCTGGTTCGGTCTGGTTCAGTCTGGTCTGGTTCGGTCTGGTCTGGTTCGGTCTGGTCTGGTTCGGTCTGGTCTGGTCTGGTTCGGTCTGGTCTGGTCTGGTTCGGTATGGTCTGGTATGGTTCATTCTGGTTCGCTCTGGTTCGCTCTGGTTCGGTCTGGTTCAGTCTGGTCTGGTATGGTCTGGTCTGGTTCGGTCTGGTTCGGTATGGTCTGGTCTGGTATGGTCTGGTTCGGTCTGGTCTGGTCTGGTTCGGTCTGGTCTGGTCTGGTTCGGTCTGGTTCGTTCTGGTTCGCTCTGGTTCGGTCTGGTCCGGTCTGGTCCGGTCTGGTCTGGTCTGGTTCGGTCTGGTCTGGTTCGGTCTGGTTCGGTCTGGTCTGGTTCGGTTCGGTCTAGTCTGGTCTGGTTCGGTCTGGTCTGGTTCGGTCTGGTCTGGTCTGGTTCGGTTCGGTCTGGTCTGGTCTGGTCTGGTTCGGTCTGGTCTGGTCTGGTTCGGTCTGGTCTGGTTCGGTCTGGTCTGGTTCGGTCTGTTCTGGTTCGCTCTGGTTCGGTCTGGTCCGGTCTGGTCTCGTCTGGTCTGGTTCGGTCTGGTCTGGTTCGGTCTGGTTCGGTCTGGTCTGGTTCGGTTCGGTCTAGTCTGGTCTGGTTCGGTCTGGTCTGGTCTGGTTCGGTCTGGTCTGGTTCGGTTCGTTCTGGTCTGGTTCGGTCTGGTTCGGTCTGGTCCGGTCTGGTCTGGTTCGGTCTGGTTCGGTCTGGTCCGGTCTGGTCTGGTTCGGTCTGGTCTGGTTCGGTCTGGTCTGGTTCGGTCTGGTCTGGTTCAGTCTGGTCTGGTTCAGTCTGGTCTGGTTCAGTCTGGTCTGGTTCAGTCTGGTCTGGTTCAGTCTGGTCTGGTTCAGTCTGGTTCGGTCTGGTCTGGTTCGGTCTGGTCTGGTCTGGTTCGGTCTGGTCTGGTTCGGTCTGGTTCGGTTCGGTCTGGTTCGGTTCGGTCTGGTCTGGTTCGGTCTGGTTCGGTCTGGTCTGGTCTGGTTCGGTCTGGTCTGGTTCGGTCTGGTCTGGTTCGGTCTGGTCTGGTCTGGTCTCGTCTGGTTCGGTATGGTCTGGTTCGTTCTGGTCTGGTCTGGTTCGGTCTGGTTCGGTCTGGTCTGGTTCGGTCTGGTTCGCTCTGGTTCGGTCTGGTTCGGTCTGGTCTGGTTCGGTCTGGTCTGGTTCGGTCTGGTTCGGTCTGGTCTGGTTCGGTCTGGTCTGGTCTGGTCTGGTTCGGTCTGGTCTGGTTCGTTCTGGTTCGCTCTGGTTCGGTCTGGTCCGGTCTGGTCCGGTCTGGTCTGGTCTGGTTCGGTCTGGTCTGGTTCGGTCTGGTTCGGTCTGGTCTGGTCTGGTTCTTTCTGGTTCGCTCTGGTTCGGTCTGGTCTGGTTCGGTCTGGTTTGGTTCGGTCTGGTCTGGTTCGGTCTGGTCTGGTTCGTTCTGGTTCGCTCCGGTTCGGTCTGGTCCGGTCTGGTTCGGTCTGGTCTGGTTCGGTCTGGTTCGGTCTGGTCTGGTCTGGTTCGTTCTGGTTCGGTCTGGTCTGGTTCGGTCTGGTCTGGTCTGGTCCGCTCTGGTTCGGTCTGGTCTGGTCCGCTCTGGTTCGGTCTGGTCCGGTCTGGTCTGGTTCGGTCTGGTTCGGTCTGTTCTGGTTCGGTCTGGTTCGGTCTGGTCTGGTCTGGTTCGGTCTGGTCTGGTTCGGTATGGTCTGGTCTGGTCTGGCCAGGTCTGGTCTGGTCTGGTTCGGTCTGGTCTGGTTCGGTATGGTCTGGTCTGGTCTGGCCAGGTCTGGTCTGGTCTGGTTCGGTCTGGTCTGGTTCGGTCTGGTCCGGTTTGGTCTGGTCTGGTCTGGTTCGGTCTGGTTCGGTCTGGTCTGGTTCGTTCTGGTTCGGTCTGGTTCGGTCTGGTCTGGTTCGTTCTGGTTCGGTCTGGTTCGGTCTGGTCTGGTTCGTTCTGGTTCGGTCTGGTTCGTTCTGGTTCGGTCTGGTTCGGTCTGGTCTGGTCTGGTTCGCTCTGGTTCGGTCTGGTTCGGTCTGGTCTGGTTCGGTCTGGTCTGGTTCGGTCTGGTCTGGTTCGGTCTGGTCTGGTTCGGTCTGGTCTGGTCTGGTCCGGTCTGGTTCGGTCTGGTCTGGTCTGGTCCGGTCTGGTCTGGTTCGTTCTGGTTCGGTCTGGTTCGGTCTGGTTCGGTCTGGCCTGGTCTGGTCTGGTTCGGTCTGGTTCGGCTGGTCTGGTTCGGCTGGTCTGGTCTGGTTCGGTCTGGTCTGGTTCGGTCTGGTTTGGCCTGGTTCGGTCTGGTTCGGTCTGTTCTGGTTCGGTCTGGTCTGGTTCGGTCTGTTTCGGTCTGGTCTGGTTCGATCTGGTTCGGTCTGGTTGCGTCTGGTTCGGTCTGGTCCCGTCTGGTTCGGTCTGGTCTGGTCTGGTTCGTTCTGGTCTGGTTCGGTCTGGTTCGGTCTGGTCTGGTTCGGTTCGGTCTAGTCTGGTCCGGTCTGGTCTGGTCTGGTTTGGTCTAGTCTGGTCTGGTTCGGTCTGATCTGGTTCGGTCTGGTTCGGTTCGGTCTGGTCTGGTTCGGTCTGGTCCGGTCTGGTCTGGTTCGGTCTGGTTCGGTCTGGTCTTGTCTGGTTCGGTCTGGTCTGGTTCGGTCTGGTTCGGTCTGGTCTGGTTCGGTCTGGTCTGGTTCAGTCTGGTCTGGTTCGGTCTGGTTCGATCTGGTTCGGTCTGGCCTGATCTGGTCTGGTTCGGTCTGGTCTGGTTCGGTCTGGTCTGGTTCTGTCTGGTCTGGTTCGGTCTGGTCTGGTTCAGTCTGGTCTGGTTCAGTCTGGTCTGGTTCAGTCTGGTCTGGTTCAGTCTGGTTCGGTCTGGTTCGGTATGGTCTGGTCTGGTCTGGTTCGTTCTGGTCTGGTCTGGTTCGGTCTGGTCTGGTCTGGTTCGGTCTGGTTCGGTCTGGCCTGGTCTGGTCTGGTTCGTTCTGGTTCGGTCTGGTCCGGTCTGGTTCGGTCTGGTCTGGTCTGGTCTGGTTCGGTCTGTTCTGGTCTGGTCTGGTTCGTTCTGGTTCGGTCTGGTCTGGTTCGGTCTGGTCTGGTTTGGCTCGTTCTGGTTCGCTCTGGTTCGGTCTGGTCCGGTCTGGTCCGGTTCGGTCTGGTCTGGTTCGGTATGGTCTGGTATGGTCTGGTCTGGTTCGGTCTGGTCTGGTCTGGTTCGGTCTGGTCTGGTTCGGTTCGGTCTAGTCTGGTCTGGTTCGGTCTGGTTCAGTCTGGTTCGGTCTGGTCTGGTTCGGTCTGGTCTGGTTCGGTCTGGTCTGGTTCGGTCTGGTCTGGTTCAGTCTGGTCTGGTTCAGTCTGGTCTGGTTCAGTCTGGTCTGGTTCAGTCTGGTCTGGTTCAATCTGGTTCGGTCTGGTCTGGTTCGGTCTGGTCTGGTTCGGTCTGGTCTGGTTCGGTCTGGTCTGGTCTGGTTCGGTCTGGTCTGGTTCGGTCTGGTCTGGTTCGGTCTGGTCTGGTTCGGTCTGGTCTGGTCTCGTCTGGTTCGGTATGGTCTGGTTCGTTCTGGTCTGGTCTGGTTCGGTCTGGTTCGGTCTGGTCTGGTTCGGTCTGGTTCGCTCTGGTTCGGTCTGGTCCGGTCTGGTTCGGTTCGGTCTGGTCTGGTTCGGTCTGGTCTGGTTCGGTCTGGTTCAGTCTGGTCTGGTTCGGTCTGGTCTGGTTCAGTCTGGTCTGGTCTGGTTCGGTCTGGTCTGGTCTGGTTCGGTATGGTCTGATATGGTTCATTCTGGTTCGCTCTGGTTCGCTCTGGTTCGGTCTGGTTCGGTCTGGTCTGGTTCGGTCTGGTTCGGTCTGGTCTGGTCTGGTTCGGTCTGGTTCGGTATGGTCTGGTCTGGTATGGTCTGGTCTGGTTCGGTCTGGTCTGGTCTGGTTCGGTCTGGTCTGGTTCGGTCTGGTCTGGTCTGGTTCGTTTTGGTCTGGTTCGGTCTGGTCTGGTCTGGTTCGGTCTGGTCTGGTTCGTTCTGGTTCGGTCTGGTTCGGTCTGGTCTGGTTCGGTCTGGTCTGGTCTGGTCTGGTCTGGTTCGTTCTGGTTCGCTCTGGTTCGGTCTGGTCCGGTCTGGTCCGGTCTGGTCTGGTCTGGTTCGGTCTGGTCTGGTTCGGTCTGGTTCGGTCTGGTCTGGTTCGGTTCGGTCTAGTCTGGTCTGGTTCGGTCTGGTTCGGTCTGGTCTGGTTCGGTCTGGTCTGGTCTGGTTCGGTCTGGTCTGGTCTGGTTCGGTCTGGTTCGGTTCGGTCTGGTCTGGTCTGGTTCGGTCTGGTCTGGTCTGGTTCGGTCTGGTCTGGTCTGGTTCGGTCTGTTCTGGTTCGCTCTGGTTCGGTCTGGTCCGGTCTGGTCTGGTCTGGTCTGGTTCGGTCTGGTCTGGTTCGGTCTGGTTCGGTCTTGTCTGGTTCGGTTCGGTCTAGTCTAGTCTGGTTCGGTCTGGTCTGGTCTGGTTCGGTCTGGTCTGGTTCGGTTCGTTCTGGTCTGGTCCGGTCTGGTCTGGTTCGGTCTGGTCTGGTTCAGTCTGGTCTGGTTCAGTCTGGTCTGGTTCGGTCTGGTCTGGTTCAGTCTGGTCTGGTTCAGTCTGGTCTGGTTCGGTCTGGTCTGGTTTGGTCTGGTCCGGTTTGGTCCGGTCTGGTCTGGTCTGGTTCGGTCTGGTCTGGTCTGGTTCGTTCTGGTTCGGTCTGGTTCGGTCTGGTCTGGTTCGTTCTGGTTCGGTCTGGTTCGGTCTGGTCTGGTTCGTTCTGGTTCGGTCTGGTTCGGTCTGGTCTGGTCTGGTTCGCTCTGGTTTGGTCTGGTTCGGTCTGGTCTGGTTCGGTCTGGTCTGGTTCGGTCTGGTCTGGTTCGGTCTGGTCTGGTCCGGTCTGGTTCGGTCTGGTCTGGTCTGGTCCGGTCTGGTCTGGTTCGTTCTGGTTCGGTCTGGTTCGGTCTGGCCTGGTCTGGTCTGGTTCGGTCTGGTTCGGCTGGTCTGGTCTGGTTCGGCTGGTCTGGTCTGGTTCGGTCTGGTCTGGTTCGGTCTGGTCTGGTTCGGTCAGGTTTGGCCTGGTTCGGTCTGGTTCGGTCTGTTCTGGTTCGGTCTGGTCTGGTTCGGTCTGGTTCGGTCTGGTCTGGTTCGATCTGGTTCGGTCTGGTTGCGTCTGGTTCGGTCTGGTCCCGTCTGGTTCGGTCTGGTCTGGTCTGGTTCGTTCTGGTCTGGTTCGGTCTGGTTCGGTCTGGTCTGGTTCGGTTCGGTCTAGTCTGGTCCGGTCTGGTCTGGTCTGGTTCGGTCTAGTCTGGTCTGGTTCGGTCTGGTCTGGTTCGGTCTGGTTCGGTTCGGTCTGGTCTGGTTCGGTCTGGTTCGGTCTGGTCCGGTCTGGTCTGGTTCGGTCTGGTTCGGTCTGGTCTTGTCTGGTTCGGTCTGGTCGGTCTGGTCTGGTTCGGTCTGGTCTGGTTCGGTCTGGTCTGGTTCGGTCTGGTTCGATCTGGTTCGGTCTGGCCTGATCTGGTCTGGTTCGGTCTGGTCTGGTTCGGTCTGGTCTGGTTCGGTCTGTTCTGGTTCGGTATGGTCTGGTCTGGTCTGGTTCGTTCTGGTCTGGTCTGGTCTGGTTCGGTCTGGTTCGGTCTGGTCTGGTTCGTTCTGGTTCGCTCTGGTTTCTGGTCCGGTCTGGTTCGTTCTGGTCTGGTCTGGTCTGGTTCGGTCTGTTCTGGTCTGGTCTGGTTCGTTCTGGTTCGCTCTGGTTCGGTCTGGTCTGGTTCGGTCTGGTCTGGTTTGGTCCGGTCTGGTTCGGTCTGGTCTGGTCTGGCTCGTTCTGGTTCGCTCTGGTTCGGTCTGGTCCGGTCTGGTCTGGTTCGGTCTGGTCTGGTTCGGTATGGTCTGGTATGGTCTGGTCTGGTTCGGTCTGGTCTGGTCTGGTTCGGTCTGGTCTGGTTCGGTTCGGTCTAGTCTGGTCTGGTTCGGTCTGGTTCGGTCTGGTCTGGTCTGGTTCGGTCTGGTCTGGTCTGGTTCGGTCTGGTCTGGTCTGGTTCGGTCTGGTCTGGTCTGGTTCGGTCTGGTTCGGTCTGGTCTGGTCTGGTTCGGTCTGGTCTGGGTCTGGTCTGGTTCGGTCTGGTCTGGTTCGGTCTGGTCTGGTTCGGTCTGGTCTGGTTCGGTCTGGTCTGGTTCAGTCTGGTTCGTTCTGGTTCGGTCTGGTCTGGTCCGGTCTGGTCCGGTTTGGTCCAGTCTGGTCTGGTCTGGTTCGGTCTGATTCGGTCTGGTTCGGTCTGGTCTGGTCTGGTTCGTTCTGGTTCGGTCTGATTCGGTCTGGTCTGGTTCGTTCTGGTTCGGTCTGGTTCGGTTTGGCCTGGTTCGGTCTGGTTCGGTCTGTTCTGGTTCGGTCTGGTCTGGTTCGGTCTGGTCTGGTTCGATCTGGTTCGGTCTGGTTGCGTCTGGTTCGGTCTGGTCCCGTCTGGTTCGGTCTGGTCTGGTCTGGTTCGTTCTGGTCTGGTTCGGTCTGGTTTAGTCTGGTTCGGTTCGGTCTAGTCTGGTCTGGTCCGGTCTGGTCTGGTCTGGTTCGGTCTAGTCTGGTCTGGTTCGGTCTGGTCTGGTTCGGTCTGGTCTGGTCTCGTCTGGTTCGGTATGGTCTGGTTCGTTCTGGTCTGGTCTGGTTCGGTCTGGTTCGGTCTGGTCTGGTTCGGTCTGGTTCGCTCTGGTTCGGTCTGGTCCGGTCTGGTCTGGTTCGGTCTGGTCTGGTCTGGTCTGGTTCGTTCTGGTTCGGTCTGGTCTGGTTCGGTCTGGTCTGGTCTGGTTCGTTCTGGTTCGCTCTGGTTCGGTCTGGTCTGGTCTGGTTCGGTCTGGTCTGGTTCGGTCTGGTCTGGTTCGGTCTGGTCTGGTCTGGTCTGGTTCGGTCTGGTCTGGTCCGGTCTGGTCTGGTCTGGTTCGGTCTGGTCTGGTTCGTTCTGGTTCGCTCTGGTTCGGTCTGGTCTGGTTCGGGTCTGGTTCGGTCTGGTTCGGGTCTGGTTCGGTCTGGTTCGCTCTGGTCTGGTTCGGTCTGGTCTGGTTCGGTCTGTTCTGGTTCGGTCTGGTATGGTCTGGTCTGGTCTGGTTCGTTCTGGTTCGCTCCGGTCCGGTCTGGTCCGGTCTGGTTCGGTCTGGTCTGGTTCGGTCTGGTTCGGTCTGGTCTGGTTCGTTCTGGTTCGGTCTGGTCTGGTCTGGCCAGGTCTGGTCTGGTTCGGTCTGGTCCGCTCTGGTTCGGTCTGGTCTGGTCTGGTCTGGTTCGGTCTGGTTCGGTCTGGTACGGTCTGGTTCGGTCTGGTCTGGTCTTGTTCGGTCTGGTCTGGTTCGTTCTGGTTCGCTCTGGTTCGGTCTGGTCCGGTCTGGTCCGGTCTGGTTCGGTCTGGTCTGGTTCGATATGGTCTGGTCTGGTCCGGTCTTGTTCGGTCTGGTCTGGTTCGGTATGGTCTGGTCTGGTCTGGCCAGGTCTGGTCTGGTCTGGTTCGGTCTGGTCTGGTTCGGTCTGGTCCGGTCTGGTCCGGTTTGGTCCAGTCTGGTCTGGTCTGGTTCGGTCTGATTCGGTCTGGTTCGGTCTGGTCTGGTTCGTTCTGGTTCGGTCTGGTTCGGTCTGGTCTGGTTCGTTCTGGTTCGGTCTGGTTCGGTCTGGTCTGGTTCGTTCTGGTTCGGTCTGGTTCGGTCTGGTCTGGTTCGTTCTGGTTCGGTCTGGTTCGGTCTGGTCTGGTTCGTTCTGGTTCGGTCTGGTTCGTTCTGGTTCGGTCTGGTCTGGTTCGGTCTGGTTCGTTCTGGTTCGGTCTGGTTCGGTCTGGTCTGGTTCGGGCTGGTTCGGTCTGGTTCGGTCTGGTTCAGTCTGGTCTGGTTCAGTCTGGTTCAGTCTGGTCTGGTTCAGTCTGGTTCGGTCTGGTCTGGTCTGGTTCGGTCTGGTCTGGTTCGGTCTGGCCTGGTCTGGTCTGGTTCGTTCTGGTTCGTTCTGGTTCGGTCTTGTCCGGTCTGGTTCGGTCTGGTCTGGTTCGGTCTGGTCTGGTCTGGTTCGGTCTGGTTCGGTTCGGTCTGGTCTGGTTCGGTCTGGTCTGGTTCGGTCTGGTCTGGTTCGGTCTGGTCTGGTTCGGTATGGTCTGGTATGGTTCATTCTGGTTCGGTCTGGTTCGGTCTGGTTCGGTCTGGTTCGGTCTGGTCTGGTTCGGTCTGGTTCGGTATGGTCTGGTCTGGTATGGTCTGGTCTGGTCTGGTTCGGTCTGGTCTGGTCTGGTCTGGTTCGTTCTGGTCTGGTTCGGTCTGGTCTGGTCTGGTTCGGTCTGGTCTGGTTCGTTCTGGTTCGGTCTGGTTCGGTCTGGTCTGGTCTGGTCTGGTTCGGTCTGGTCTGGTTCGTTCTGGTTCGCTCTGGTCCGGTCTGGTTCGGTCTGGTCTGGTTCGGTCTGGTTCGGTCTGGTCTGGTTCGGTCTGGTTCGGTCTGGTCTGGTTCGGTCTGGTTCGGTCTGGTCTGGTTCGGTCTGGTCTGGTCTGGTTCGGTCTGGTCTGGTCTGGTTCGGTCTGGTTCGGTTCGGTCTGGTCTGGTCTGGTCTGGTTCGGTCTGGTCTGGTCTGGTTCGGTCTGGTCTGGTTCGGTCTGGTCTGGTCTGGTTCGGTCTGTTCTGGTTCGCTCTGGTTCGGTCTGGTCTGGTCTGGTCTGGTTCGGTCTG
Source organism: Oncorhynchus clarkii lewisi (assembly GCF_045791955.1). NCBI lineage: Eukaryota > Metazoa > Chordata > Actinopteri > Salmoniformes > Salmonidae > Oncorhynchus > Oncorhynchus clarkii. The sequence continues at coordinate 19,762 of NW_027258579.1, forward strand.
GTCTGGTTCGGTCTGGTTCGGTCTGGTCTGGTTCGGTTCGGTCTAGTCTGGTCTGGTTCGGTCTGGTTCGGTCTGGTCTGGTCTGGTTCGGTCTGGTCTGGTCTGGTTCGGTCTGGTCCGGTTCGGTTCGTTCTGGTCTTGTCTGGTTCAGTCTGGTCCGGTCTGGTCTGGTTCGGTCTGGTCTGGTCTGGTTCGGTCTGGTCTGGTTCGGTCTGGTCTGGTTCAGTCTGGTCTGGTTCAGTCTGGTCTGGTCTGGTTCGGTCTGGTTCGGTCTGGTCCGGTTTGGTCCGGTCTGGTCCGGTCTGGTCTGGTCTGGTTCGGTCTGGTCTGGTCTGGTTCGTTCTGGTTCGGTCTGGTTCGGTCTGGTCTGGTTCGTTCTGGTTCGGTCTGGTTCGGTCTGGTCTGGTTCGTTCTGGTTCGGTCTGGTTCGTTCTGGTTCGGTCTGGTCTGGTCTGGTTCGCTCTGGTTCGGTCTGGTCTGGTTCGGTCTGGTCTGGTTCGGTCTGGTCTGGTCTGGTCCGGTCTGGTTCGGTCTGGTCTGGTCTGGTCTGGTCTGGTTCGTTCTGGTTCGGTCTGGTTCGGTCTGGCCTGGTCTGGTCTGGTTCGGTCTGGTTCGGCTGGTCTGGTCTGGTTCGGCTGGTCTGGTCTGGTTCGGTCTGGTCTGGTTCGGTCTGGTCTGGTTCGGTCTGGTTTGGCCTGGTTCGGTCTGGTTCGGTCTGGTTCGGTCTGGTCTGGTTCGGTCTGGTTCGGTCTGGTCTGGTTCGATCTGGTTCGGTCTGGTTGCGTCTGGTTCGGTCTGGTCCCGTCTGGTTCGGTCTGGTCTGGTCTGGTTCGGTCTGGTTCGGTCTGGTCTGGTTCGGTTCGGTCTAGTCTGGTCCGGTCTGGTCTGGTCTGGTTCGGTCTAGTCTGGTCTGGTTCGGTCTGGTCTGGTTCGATCTGGTTCGGTCTGGTTCGGTTCGGTCTGGTCTGGTTCGGTCTGGTTCGGTCTGGTTCGGTCTGGTCCGGTCTGGTCTGGTTCGGTCTGGTTCGGTCTGGTCTTGTCTGGTTCGGTCTGGTCTGGTTCGGTCTGGTCTGGTTCGGTCTGGTCTGGTTCAGTCTGGTCTGGTCTGGTTCGATCTGGTTCGGTCTGGCCTGATCTGGTCTGGTTCGGTCTGGTCTGGTTCGGTCTGGTTCGGTCTGGTCTGGTTCGGTATGGTCTGGTCTGGTTCGTTCTGGTCTGGTCTGGTTCGGTCTGGTCTGGTTCGGTCTGGTTCGGTCTGGTCTGGTTCGTTCTGGTTCGCTCTGGTTCGGTCTGGTTCGTTCTGGTTCGCTCTGGTTCGGTCTGGTCTGGTTCGGTCTGGTCTGGTTTGGTCCGGTCTGGTTCGGTCTGGTCTGGTCTGGCTCGTTCTGGTTCGCTCTGGTTCGGTCCGGTCTGGTCTGGTTCGGTCTTGTCTGGTTCGGTATGGTCTGGTATGGTCTGGTCTGGTTCGGTCTGGTCTGGTCTGGTTCGGTCTGGTCTGGTTCGGTTCGGTCTAGTCTGGTCTGGTTCGGTCTGGTTCGGTCTGGTCTGGTTCGGTCTGGTCTGGTTCGGTTCGGTCTGGTCTGGTTCGGTCTGGTTCGGTCTGGTCTGGTTCGGTCTGGTCTGGTTCGGTTCGGTCTGGTCTGGTTCGGTCTGGTTCAGTCTGGTCCGGTCTGGTCTGGTTCGGTCTGGTTCGGTCTGGTCTGGTCTGGTTCGGTCTGGTCTGGTTCGGTCTGGTCTGGTTCAGTCTGGTCTGGTTCAGTCTGGTCTGGTTCAGTCTGGTCTGGTTCAGTCTGGTCTGGTTCAGTCTGGTCTGGTTCGGTCTGGTCTGGTTCGGTCTGGTCTGGTTCAGTCTGGTTCGGTCTGGTCTGGTTCGGTCTGGTCTGGTCTGGTTCGGTCTGGTCTGGTTCGGTTCGGTCTGGTCTGGTTCGGTCTGGTTCGGTCTGGTCTGGTTCGGTCTGGTCTGGTTCGGTCTGGTCTGGTTCGGTCTGGTCTGGTTCGGTCTGGTCTGGTCTGGTATGGTCTGGTTCGTTCTGGTCTGGTCTGGTTCGGTCTGGTTCGGTCCAGTCTGGTCTGGTCCGGTTTGGTCCAGTCTGGTCTGGTCTGGTTCGGTCTGATTCGGTCTGGTCTGGTCTGGTCTGGTTCGTTCTGGTTCGGTCTGGTTCGGTCTGGTCTGGTTCGTTCTGGTTCGGTCTGGTTCGGTCTGGTCTGGTTCGTTCTGGTTCGGTCTGGTTCGTTCTGGTTCGGTCTGGTTCGGTCTGGTCTGGTCTGGTTCTCTCTGGTTCGGTCTGGTCTGGTTCGGTCTGGTCTGGTCTGGTTCGGTCTGGTATGGTCTGGTTCGGTCTGGTCTGGTCTGGTCCGGTCTGGTTCGGTCTGGTCTTGTCTGGTCCGGTCTGGTCTGGTTCGTTCTGGTTCGGTCTGGTTCGGTCTGGTCTGGTCTGGTTCGGTCTGGCCTGGTCTGGTCTGGTTCGGTCTGGTTCGGCTGGTCTGGTCTGGTCTGGTTCGGTCTGTTCTGGTCTGGTCTGGTTCGTTCTGGTTCGCTCTGGTTCGGTCTGGTCTGGTTCGGTCTGGTCTGGTTTGGTCCGGTCTGGTTCGGTCTGGTCTGGTCTGGTTCGCTCTGGTTCGGTCTGGTCCGGTCTGGTCTGGTTCGGTCTGGTCTGGTTCGTTCTGGTTCGGAATGGTTCGGTCTGGTCTGGTCTGGTTCGCTCTGGTTCGGTCTGGTCTGGTTCGGTCTGGTCTGGTCTGGTTCGGTCTGGTATGGTCTGGTTCGGTCTGGTCTGGTCTGGTCCGGTCTGGTTCGGTCTGGTCTTGTCTGGTCCGGTCTGGTCTGGTTCGTTCTGGTTCGGTCTGGTTCGGTCTGGTCTGGTCTGGTTCGGTCTGGCCTGGTCTGGTCTGGTTCGGTCTGGTTCGGCTGGTCTGGTCTGGTTCGGCTGGTCTGGTCTGGTTCGGTCTGGTCTGGTTCGGTCTGGTTCGGTTTGGCCTGGTTCGGTCTGGTTCGGTCTGTTCTGGTTCGGTCTGTTCTGGTTCGGTCTGGTCTGGTTCGGTCTGGTTCGGTCTGGTCTGGTTCGATCTGGTTCGGTCTGGTTGCGTCTGGTTCGGTCTGGTCCCGTCTGGTTCGGTCTGGTCTGGTCTGGTTCGGTCTGGTTCGGTCTGGTCTGGTTCGGTTCGGTCTAGTCTGGTCTGGTCCGGTCTGGTCTGGTCTGGTTCGGTCTGGTCTGGTTCGATCTGGTTCGGTTCGGTCTGGTCTGGTCAGGTCTGGTTCGGTCTGGTTCGGTCTGGTTCCGGTCTGGTCTGGTTCGGTCTGGTCTTGTCTGGTTCGGTCTGGTCTGGTTCGGTCTGGTTCGGTCTGGTCTGGTCTGGTTCGGTCTGGTTCGGTCTGGCCTGATCTGGCCTGATCTGGTCTGGTTCGTTCTGGTTCGCTCTGGTTCGGTCTGGTCCGGTCTGGTCTGGTTCGGTCTGGTCTGGTTCGGTCTGGTCTGGTTCGGTCTGGTCTGGTTCAGTCTGGTTCGGTCTGGTCTGGTTCGGTCTGGTCTGGTTCGGTATGGTCTGGTCTGGTTCGTTCTGGTCTGGTCTGGTTCGGTCTGGTCTGGTCTGGTTCGGTCTGGTTCGGTCTGGCCTGGTCTGGTCTGGTTCGTTCTGGTTCGCTCTAGTTCGGTCTGGTCCGGTCTGGTTCGGTCTGGTCTGGTCTGGTCTGGTTCGGTCTGTTCTGGTTCGTTCTGGTTCGCTCTGGTTCGGTCTGGTCTGCTCCGGTCCGGTCTGGTTCGGTCTGGTCTGGTCTGGTCTGGTTCGGTCTGTTCTGGTCTGGTCTGGTTCGTTCTGGTTCGCTCTGGTTCGGTCTGGTCTGGTTCGGTCCGGTCTGGTTCGGTCCGGTCTGGTTCGGTCTGGTCTGGTTCGGTCTGGTTCGGTCTGGTTCGGTTCGGTCTGGTTCGGTTCGGTCTGGTCTGGTTCGGTCTGGTCTGGTTCGGTCTGGTCTGGTTCGGTCTGGTCTGGTCTGGTCTCGTCTGGTTCGGTATGGTCTGGTCTGGTTCGTTCTGGTCTGGTTCGGTCTGGTCTGGTTCGGTCTGGTCTGGTTTGGTCCAGTCTGGTTCGGTCTGGTCTGGTCTGGTTCGTTCTGGTTCGCTCTGGTTCGGTCTGGTCTGGTTCGGTCTGGTCTGGTTCGGTCTGGTCTGGTTCGGTCTGGTCTGGTTCGGTCTGGTCTGGTCCGGTCTGGTCGGGTCTGGTTCGGGTCTGGTTCGCTCTGGTCTGGTTCGGTCTGGTCTGGTTCGGTCTGGTCTGGTTCGGTCTGGTATGGTCTGGTCTGGTCTGGTTCGTTCTGGTTCGCTCCGGTTCGGTCTGGTCCGGTCTGGTTCGGTCTGGTCTGGTTTGGTCTGGTCTGGTTCGTTCTGGTTCGGTCTGGTCTGGTCTGGCCAGGTCTGGTCTGGTTCGGTCTGGTCTGGTCTGGTCCGCTCTGGTTCGGTCTGGTCTGGTCTGGTTCGGTCTGGTTCGGTCTGGTACGGTCTGGTCTGGTCTGGTCTGGTTCGGTCTGGTCTGGTCCGGTCTGGTCTGGTTCGGTCTGGTCTGGTCTGGTTCGGTCTGGTCTGGTTCGGTCTGGTCTGGTCTGGTCCGGTCTGGTCCGGTCTGGTTCGGTCTGGTCTGGTTCGGTATGGTCTGGTTCGGTATGGTCTGGTCTGGTCTGGCCAGGTCTGGTCTGGTCTGGTCTGGTTCGGTCTGGTCTGCTCCGGTCCGGTCTGGTTCGGTCTGGTCTGGTCTGGTCTGGTTCGGTCTGTTCTGGTCTGGTCTGGTTCGTTCTGGTTCGCTCTGGTTCGGTCTGGTCTGGTTCGGTCTGGTCTGGTTTGGTCCGGTCTGGTTCGGTCTGGTCCGGTCTGGTCTGGTTCGGTCTGGTTCGGTCTGGTCTTGTCTGGTTCGGTCTGGTCTGGTTCGGTCTGGTCTGGTTCGGTCTGGTCTGGTTCAGTCTGGTCTGGTCTGGTTCGATCTGGTTCGGTCTGGCCTGATCTGGTCTGGTTCGGTCTGGTCTGGTTCGGTCTGGTTCGGTCTGGTCTGGTTCGGTATGGTCTGGTCTGGTTCGTTCTGGTCTGGTCTGGTTCGGTCTGGTCTGGTCTGGTTCGGTCTGGTTCGGTCTGGTCTGGTTCGTTCTGGTTCGCTCTGGTTCGGTCTGGTCCGGTCTGGTTCGTTCTGGTCTGGTCTGGTCTGGTTCGGTCTGTTCTGGTCTGGTCTGGTTCGTTCTGGTTCGCTCTGGTTCGGTCTGGTCTGGTTCGGTCTGGTCTGGTTTGGTCCGGTCTGGTTCGGTCTGGTCTGGTCTGGCTCGTTCTGGTTCGCTCTGGTTCGGTCCGGTCTGGTCTGGTTCGGTCTTGTCTGGTTCGGTATGGTCTGGTATGGTCTGGTCTGGTTCGGTCTGGTCTGGTCTGGTTCGGTCTGGTCTGGTTCGGTTCGGTCTAGTCTGGTCTGGTTCGGTCTGGTTCGGTCTGGTCTGGTTCGGTCTGGTCTGGTTCGGTTCGGTCTGGTCTGGTTCGGTCTGGTTCAGTCTGGTCCGGTCTGGTCTGGTTCGGTCTGGTTCGGTCTGGTCTGGTCTGGTTCGGTCTGGTCTGGTTCGGTCTGGTCTGGTTCGGTCTGGTCTGGTTCAGTCTGGTCTGGTTCAGTCTGGTCTGGTTCAGTCTGGTCTGGTTCAGTCTGGTCTGGTTCGGTCTGGTCTGGTTCAGTCTGGTTCGGTCTGGTCTGGTTCGGTCTGGTCTGGTCTGGTTCGGTCTGGTCTGGTTCGGTCTGGTTCGGTTCGGTCTGGTCTGGTTCGGTCTGGTTCGGTCTGGTCTGGTTCGGTCTGGTCTGGTTCGGTCTGGTCTGGTTCGGTCTGGTCTGGTTCGGTCTGGTCTGGTCTGGTATGGTCTGGTTCGTTCTGGTCTGGTCTGGTTCGGTCTGGTTCGGTCCAGTCTGGTCTGGTCCGGTTTGGTCCAGTCTGGTCTGGTTCGGTCTGATTCGGTCTGGTCTGGTCTGGTCTGGTCTGGTTCGTTCTGGTTCGGTCTGGTTCGGTCTGGTCTGGTTCGTTCTGGTTCGGTCTGGTTCGGTCTGGTCTGGTTCGTTCTGGTTCGGTCTGGTTCGTTCTGGTTCGGTCTGGTTCGGTCTGGTCTGGTCTGGTTCTCTCTGGTTCGGTCTGGTCTGGTTCGGTCTGGTCTGGTCTGGTTCGGTCTGGTATGGTCTGGTTCGGTCTGGTCTGGTCTGGTCCGGTCTGGTTCGGTCTGGTCTTGTCTGGTCCGGTCTGGTCTGGTTCGTTCTGGTTCGGTCTGGTTCGGTCTGGTCTGGTCTGGTTCGGTCTGGCCTGGTCTGGTCTGGTTCGGTCTGGTTCGGCTGGTCTGGTCTGGTCTGGTTCGGTCTGTTCTGGTCTGGTCTGGTTCGTTCTGGTTCGCTCTGGTTCGGTCTGGTCTGGTTCGGTCTGGTCTGGTTTGGTCCGGTCTGGTTCGGTCTGGTCTGGTCTGGCTCGTTCTGGTTCGCTCTGGTTCGGTCTGGTCCGGTCTGGTCTGGTTCGGTCTGGTCTGGTTCGTTCTGGTTCGGAATGGTTCGGTCTGGTCTGGTCTGGTTCGCTCTGGTTCGGTCTGGTCTGGTTCGGTCTGGTCTGGTCTGGTTCGGTCTGGTATGGTCTGGTTCGGTCTGGTCTGGTCTGGTCCGGTCTGGTTCGGTCTGGTCTTGTCTGGTCCGGTCTGGTCTGGTACGTTCTGGTTCGGTCTGTTTCGGTCTGGTCTGGTCTGGTTCGGTCTGGCCTGGTCTGGTCTGGTTCGGTCTGGTTCGGCTGGTCTGGTCTGGTTCGGCTGGTCTGGTCTGGTTCGGCTGGTCTGGTCTGGTTCGGTCTGGTTCGGTTTGGCCTGGTTCGGTCTGTTCTGGTTCGGTCTGTTCTGGTTCGGTCTGGTCTGGTTCGGTCTGGTTCGGTCTGGTCTGGTTCGATCTGGTTCGGTCTGGTTGCGTCTGGTTCGGTCTGGTCTGGTCTGGTTCGGTCTGGTTCGGTCTGGTCTGGTTCGGTTCGGTCTAGTCTGGTCTGGTCCGGTCTGGTCTGGTCTGGTTCGGTCTGGTCTGGTTCGATCTGGTTCGGTTCGGTCTGGTCTGGTCAGGTCTGGTTCGGTCTGGTTCGGTCTGGTTCCGGTCTGGTCTGGTTCGGTCTGGTCTTGTCTGGTTCGGTCTGGTCTGGTTCGGTCTGGTTCGGTCTGGTCTGGTCTGGTTCGGTCTGGTTCGGTCTGGCCTGATCTGGCCTGATCTGGTCTGGTTCGTTCTGGTTCGCTCTGGTTCGGTCTGGTCCGGTCTGGTCTGGTTCGGTCTGGTCTGGTTCGGTCTGGTCTGGTTCGGTCTGGTCTGGTTCAGTCTGGTTCGGTCTGGTCTGGTTCGGTATGGTCTGGTCTGGTTCGTTCTGGTCTGGTCTGGTTCGGTCTGGTCTGGTCTGGTTCGGTCTGGTTCGGTCTGGCCTGGTCTGGTCTGGTTCGTTCTGGTTCGCTCTAGTTCGGTCTGGTCCGGTCTGGTTCGGTCTGGTCTGGTCTGGTCTGGTTCGGTCTGTTCTGGTTCGTTCTGGTTCGCTCTGGTTCGGTCTGGTCTGCTCCGGTCCGGTCTGGTTCGGTCTGGTCTGGTCTGGTCTGGTTCGGTCTGTTCTGGTCTGGTCTGGTTCGTTCTGGTTCGCTCTGGTTCGGTCTGGTCTGGTTCGGTCTGGTCTGGTTTGGTCCGGTCTGGTTCGGTCTGGTCTGGTTCGGTCTGGTCTGGTTCGGTCTGGTTCGGTCTGGTTCGGTTCGGTCTGGTTCGGTTCGGTCTGGTCTGGTTCGGTCTGGTCTGGTTCGGTCTGGTCTGGTTCGGTCTGGTCTGGTTCGGTCTGGTCTGGTCTGGTCTCGTCTGGTTCGGTATGGTCTGGTCTGGTTCGTTCTGGTCTGGTTCGGTCTGGTCTGGTTCGGTCTGGTCTGGTTTGGTCCAGTCTGGTTCGGTCTGGTCTGGTCTGGTTCGTTCTGGTTCGCTCTGGTTCGGTCTGGTCTGGTCTGGTTCGGTCTGGTCTGGTTCGGTCTGGTCTGGTTCGGTCTGGTCTGGTTCGGTCTGGTCTGGTCTGGTTCGGGTCTGGTTCGCTCTGGTCTGGTTCGGTCTGGTCTGGTTCGGTCTGGTCTGGTTCGGTCTGGTATGGTCTGGGCTGGTCTGGTTCGTTCTGGTTCGCTCCGGTTCGGTCTGGTCCGGTCTGGTTCGGTCTGGTCTGGTTCGGTCTGGTTTGGTCTGGTCTGGTTCGTTCTGGTTCGGTCTGGTCTGGTCTGGCCAGGTCTGGTCTGGTTCGGTCTGGTCTGGTCTGGTCCGCTCTGGTTCGGTCTGGTCTGGTCTGGTTCGGTCTGGTTCGGTCTGGTACGGTCTGGTCTGGTCTGGTCTGGTTCGGTCTGGTCTGGTCCGGTCTGGTCTGGTTCGGTCTGGTCTGGTCTGGTTCGGTCTGGTCTGGTTCGGTCTGGTCTGGTCTGGTTCGGTCTGGTCTGGTCTGGTCCGGTCTGGTCCGGTCTGGTTCGGTCTGGTCTGGTTCGGTATGGTCTGGTTCGGTATGGTCTGGTCTGGTCTGGCCAGGTCTGGTCTGGTCTGGTCTGGTTCGGTCTGGTCTGCTCCGGTCCGGTCTGGTTCGGTCTGGTCTGGTCTGGTCTGGTTCGGTCTGTTCTGGTCTGGTCTGGTTCGTTCTGGTTCGCTCTGGTTCGGTCTGGTCTGGTTCGGTCTGGTCTGGTTTGGTCCGGTCTGGTTCGGTCTGGTCTGGTTCGGTCTGGTCTGGTTCGGTCTGGTCTGGTTCGGTCTGGTTCGGTTCGGTCTGGTTCGGTTCGGTCTGGTCTGGTTCGGTCTGGTCTGGTTCGGTCTGGTCTGGTTCGGTCTGGTCTGGTTAGGTCTGGTCTGGTCTGGTCTCGTCTGGTTCGGTATGGTCTGGTCTGGTTCGTTCTGGTCTGGTTCGGTCTGGTCTGGTTCGGTCTGGTTCGGTCTGGTCTGGTTCGGTCTGGTCTGGTTCGGTCTGGTATGGTCTGGTCTGGTCTGGTTCGTTCTGGTTCGCTCCGGTTCGGTCTGGTCCGGTCTGGTTCGGTCTGGTCTGGTTCGGTCTGGTTTGGTCTGGTCTGGTTCGTTCTGGTTCGGTCTGGTCTGGTCTGGCCAGGTCTGGTCTGGTTCGGTCTGGTCTGGTCTGGTCCGCTCTGGTTCGGTCTGGTCTGGTCTGGTTCGGTCTGGTTCGGTCTGGTACGGTCTGGTCTGGTCTGGTCTGGTTCGGTCTGGTCTGGTCCGGTCTGGTCTGGTTCGGTCTGGTCTGGTCTGGTTCGGTCTGGTCTGGTTCGGTCTGGTCTGGTCTGGTTCGGTCTGGTCTGGTCTGGTCCGGTCTGGTCCGGTCTGGTTCGGTCTGGTCTGGTTCGGTATGGTCTGGTTCGGTATGGTCTGGTCTGGTCTGGCCAGGTCTGGTCTGGTCTGGTCTGGTTCGGTCTGGTCTGCTCCGGTCCGGTCTGGTTCGGTCTGGTCTGGTCTGGTCTGGTTCGGTCTGTTCTGGTCTGGTCTGGTTCGTTCTGGTTCGCTCTGGTTCGGTCTGGTCTGGTTCGGTCTGGTCTGGTTTGGTCCGGTCTGGTTCGGTCTGGTCTGGTTCGGTCTGGTCTGGTTCGGTCTGGTTCGGTTCGGTCTGGTTCGGTTCGGTCTGGTCTGGTTCGGTCTGGTCTGGTTCGGTCTGGTCTGGTTCGGTCTGGTCTGGTTAGGTCTGGTCTGGTCTGGTCTCGTCTGGTTCGGTATGGTCTGGTCTGGTTCGTTCTGGTCTGGTTCGGTCTGGTCTGGTTCGGTCTGGTTCGGTCTGGTCTGGTTCGGTCTGGTCTGGTTCGGTCTGGTATGGTCTGGTCTGGTCTGGTTCGTTCTGGTTCGCTCCGGTTCGGTCTGGTCCGGTCTGGTTCGGTCTGGTCTGGTTCGGTCTGGTTTGGTCTGGTCTGGTTCGTTCTGGTTCGGTCTGGTCTGGTCTGGCCAGGTCTGGTCTGGTTCGGTCTGGTCTGGTCTGGTCCGCTCTGGTTCGGTCTGGTCTGGTCTGGTTCGGTCTGGTTCGGTCTGGTACGGTCTGGTCTGGTCTGGTCTGGTTCGGTCTGGTCTGGTCCGGTCTGGTCTGGTTCGGTCTGGTCTGGTCTGGTTCGGTCTGGTCTGGTTCGGTCTGGTCTGGTCTGGTTCGGTCTGGTCTGGTCTGGTCCGGTCTGGTCCGGTCTGGTTCGGTCTGGTCTGGTTCGGTATGGTCTGGTTCGGTATGGTCTGGTCTGGTCTGGCCTGGTCTGGTTCGGTCTGGTCTGCTCCGGTCCGGTCTGGTTCGGTCTGGTCTGGTCTGGTCTGGTTCGGTCTGTTCTGGTCTGGTCTGGTTCGTTCTGGTTCGCTCTGGTTCGGTCTGGTCTGGTTCGGTCTGGTCTGGTTTGGTCCGGTCTGGTTCGGTCTGGTCTGGTTCGGTCTGGTCTGGTTCGGTCTGGTCTGGTTCGGTCTGGTTCGGTTCGGTCTGGTTCGGTTCGGTCTGGTCTGGTTCGGTCTGGTCTGGTTCGGTCTGGTCTGGTTCGGTCTGGTCTGGTTAGGTCTGGTCTGGTCTGGTCTCGTCTGGTTCGGTATGGTCTGGTCTGGTTCGTTCTGGTCTGGTTCGGTCTGGTCTGGTTCGGTCTGGTTCGGTCTGGTTCGGTTCGGTCTGGTTCGGTTCGGTCTGGTCTGGTTCGGTCTGGTCTGGTTCGGTCTGGTCTGGTTCGGTCTGGTCTGGTTAGGTCTGGTCTGGTCTGGTCTCGTCTGGTTCGGTATGGTCTGGTCTGGTTCGTTCTGGTCTGGTTCGGTCTGGTCTGGTTCGGTCTGGTCTGGTCTGGTCTGGTTTGGTCTGTTCTGGTCTGGTCTGGTTCGTTCTGGTTCGGTCTGGTCTGGTTCGGTCTGGTCTGGTTTGGTCCAGTCTGGTTTGGTCCAGTCTGGTTCGGTCTGGTCTGGTCTGGTTCGTTCTGGTTCGCTCTGGTTCGGTCTGGTCTGGTCTGGTTCGGTCTGGTCTGGTTCGGTCTGGTCTGGTTCGGTCTGGTCTGGTTCGGTCTGGTCTGGTCCGGTCTGGTTCGGGTCTGGTTCGCTCTGGTCTGGTTCGGTCTGGTCTGGTTCGGTCTGGTCTGGTTCGGTCTGGTATGGTCTGGTCTGGTCTGGTTCGCTCCGGTTCGGTCTGGTCCGGTCTGGTTCGGTCTGGTCTGGTTCGGTCTGGTTTGGTCTGGTCTGGTCTGGTTCGTTCTGGTTCGGTCTGGTCTGGTCTGGCCAGGTCTGGTCTGGTTCGGTCTGGTCTGGTCTGGTCCGCTCTGGTTCGGTCTGGTCTGGTCTGGTTCGGTCTGGTTCGGTCTGGTACGGTCTGGTCTGGTCTGGTCTGGTTCGGTCTGGTCTGGTTCGGTCTGGTCTGGTCTGGTTCGGTCTGGTCTGGTTCGGTCTGGTCTGGTCTGGTTCGGTCTGGTCCGGTCTGGTTCGGTCTGGTCTGGTTCGGTATGGTCTGGTTCGGTATGGTCTGGTCTGGCCAGGTCTGGTCTGGTCTGGTTCGGTATGGTCTGGTCTGGCCAGGTCTGGTCTGGTTTGGTCTGGTTCGGTTTGGTTCGGTCTGGTCTGCTCTGGTCTGGTCTGGTTCGGTCTGGTCTGGTCTGGTTCGTTCTGGTTCGGTCTGGTCTGGTTCGGTCTGGTTCGTTCTGGTTCGGTCTGGTTCGTTCTGGTTCGGTCTGGTTCGTTCTGGTTCGGTCTGGTCTGGTCTGGTCTGGTTCGCTCTGGTTCGGTCTGGTCTGGTTCGGTCTGGTCTGGTTCGGTCTGGTCTGGTCTGGTTCGGTCTGGTCTGGTCTGGTCCGGTCGTCTGGTCTGGTCTGGTCCGGTCTGGTTCGGTCTGGTCTGGTCTGGTCTGGTTCGTTCTGGTTCGGTCTGGTTCGGTCTGGTCTGGTCTGGTTCGGTCTGGCCTGGTCTGGTCTGGTTCGGTCTGGTTCGGCTGGTCTGGTTCGGCTGGTCTGGTCTGGTTCGGTCTGGTCTGGTTCGGTCTGGTTCGGTCTGGTTCGGTCTGGTTCGGTCTGTTCTGGTTCGGTCTGGTCTGGTTCGGTCTGGTTCGGTCTGGTCTGGTTCGATCTGGTTCGGTCTGGTTGCGTCTGGTTCGGTCTGGTCTGGTCTGGTTCGTTCTGGTCTGGTTCGGTCTGGTTCGGTCTGGTCTGGTTCGGTTCGGTCTGGTCCGGTCTGGTCTGGTCTGGTTCGGTCTAGTCTGGTCTGGTTCGGTCTGGTCTGGTTCGATCTGGTTCGGTCTGGTCTGGTCTGGTTCGGTCTGGTTCGGTTCGGTCTGGTCTGGTTCGGTCTGGTTTTGTTCGGTCTGGTTCGGTCTGGTTCGGTCTGGTCCGGTCTGGTCTGGTTCGGTCTGGTTCGGTCTGGTTCGGTCTGGTCTGGTCTTGTCTGGTTCGGTCTTGTCTGGTTCGGTCTGGTCTGGTTCGGTCTGGTCTGGTTCAGTCTGGTCTGGTCTGGTTCGGTCTGGTTCGATCTGGTTCGGTCTGGTCCGGTCTGGTTCGGTCTGGTCTGGTTCAGTCTGGTCTGATCTGGTCTGTTCTGGTTCGCTCTGGTTCGGTCTGGTCCGGTCTGGTTCGGTCTGGTCTGGTTCGGTCTGGTCTGGTTCGGTCTGGTCTGGTTCGGTCTGGTCTGGTTCGGTCTGGTCTGGTTCGGTCTGGTCTGGTTCAGTCTGGTTCGGTCTGGTCTGGTTCGGTCTGGTCTGGTCTGGTTCGGTCTGGTTCGGTTCGGTCTGGTCTGGTTCGGTCTGGTTTTGTTCGGTCTGGTTCGGTCTGGTCCGGTCTGGTCTGGTTCGGTCTGGTTCGGTCTGGTTCGGTCTGGTCTGGTCTTGTCTGGTTCGGTCTTGTCTGGTTCGGTCTGGTCTGGTTCGGTCTGGTCTGGTTTGGTCTGGTCTGGTTCAGTCTGGTCTGGTCTGGTTCGGTCTGGTTCGATCTGGTTCGGTCTGGTCTGGTCTGGTTCGCTCTGGTTCGTTCTGGTCCGGTCTGGTTCGGTCTGGTCTGGTTCGGTCTGGTCTGGTTCGGTCTGGTCTGGTTCGGTCTGGTCTGGTTCGGTCTGGTCTGGTTCAGTCTGGTCTGGTTCAGTCTGGTTCGGTCTGGTCTGGTTCGGTCTGGTCTGGTCTGGTTCGGTCTGGTCTGGTCTGGTTCGGTATGGTCTGGTCTGGTCTGGTTCGTTCTGGTTCGCTCTGGTTCGGTCTGGTCCGGTCTGGTTCGGTCTGGTCTGGTTCGGTCTGTTCTGGTCTGGTCTGGTCTGGTTCGTTCTGGTTCGCTCTGGTTCGGTCTGGTCCCGTTCGGTCTGGTCTGGTTCGGTCTGGTCTGGTCTGGCTCGTTCAGGTTCGCTCTGGTTCGGTCTGGTCCGGTCTGGTTCAGTCTGGTCTGGTTCGGTATGGTCTGGTATGGTCTGGTCTGGTTCGGTCTGGTCTGGTCTGGTTCGGTCTGGTCTGGTCTGATCCGGTCTGGTCTGGTTCGTTCTGGTTCGGTCTGGTTCGGTCTGGTCTGGTCTGGTTCGGTCTGGTCTGGTTCGTTCTGGTTCGGTCTGGTTCGGTCTGGTCTGGTCTTGTCTGGTTCGGTCTTGTCTGGTCTGTTTTGTTCTGGTTCGGGTCTGGTTCGGTCTGGTCTGGTCTGTTTTGTTCTGGTTCGGTCTGGTCTGGTTCGGTCTGGTTCGGTCTGGTCTGGTCTGGTTCGGTCTGGTCCCGTCTGGTCCCGTCTGGTTCGGTCTGGTCTGTTTCGTTCTGGTTCGCTCTGGTTCGGTCTGGTCTGGTTCGGTCTGGTCTGGTTCGGTCTGGTCTGGTTCGGTCTGTTCTGGTCTGGTCCGGTCTGGTTCGGGTCTGGTTCGGTCTGGTCCGGTCTGGTTCGGTCTGGTCTTGTCTGGTTCGGTCTGGTTCGGTCTGGTCTGGTTCGTTCTGGTTCGGTCTGGTTCGGTCTGGTCTGGTTCGGTCTGGTCCGGTCTTTTTCGGTCTGGTCCCGTCTGGTACGGTCTGGTACGGTCTGGTTCGGTCTGGTACGGTCTGGTCCGGTCTGGTACGGTCTAGTCTGGTCCGGTCTTTTTCGGTCTGGTCCCGTCTGGTACGGTCTGGTACGGTCTGGTTCGGTCTGGTACGGTCTGGTCCGGTCTGGTACGGTCTAGTCTGGTCCGGTCTGGTTCGGTCTGGTCCGGTCTGGTCTGGTCTTGTCTGGTTCGTTCTGGTTCGGTCTGGTTCGGTCTATTCTTGTCTGGTCTGGTACGGTCTGGTACGGTCTGGTCCGGTCTGGTCTGGTCTGGTCTGGTTCGGTCTGGTCTGGTCTGGTCTGGTACGGTCTGGTCTGGTCTGGTTCGGTCTGGTCTGGTTCGGTATGGTCTGGTCTGGTCTGGTTCGGTCTGGTCTGGTCCGGTCTGGTCTGGTCTGGTTCGTTCTGTTCTGGTTCGGTCTGGTCTGGTCTGGTTCGGTCTGGTTCGGTCTGGTCTGGTTCGGTATGGTCTGGTATGGTCTGGTCTGGTTCGGTCTGGTCTGGTCTGGTCTGGTTCGGTCTGGTCTGGTCTGGTTCGGTCTGGTCTGGTTCGGTCTGGTCGGTCCGGTCTGGTTCGGTCTGGTTCGGTCTGGTCTGGTCTGGTCTGGTTCGGTCTGGTTCGGTCTGGTCTGGTCTGGTCTGGTTCGGTCTGGTCTGGCCTGGTCTGGTCTGGTTCGGTCTGGTCTGGTTCGGTCTGGTCTGGTTCGTTCTGGTTCGCTCTGGTCTGGTCTGGTCTGGTTCGGTCTGGCCTGGTCTGGTCTGGTTCGTTCTGGTTCGCTCTGGTTCGGTCTGGTCTGGTTCGGTCTGGTCAGGTCTGGTATGGTCTGGTCTGGTTCGTTCTGGTTCGCTCCGGTTCGGTCTGGTTCGGTCTGGTCTGGTTCGGTCTAGTCTGGTCTGGTCTGGTTCGTTCTGGTTCGGTCTGGTTCGGCCTGGTCTGGTCCGGTCTGGTTCGGTCTGGTCCGGTCTGGTTCGGTCTGGTCTGGTTCGGTGTGGTCTGGTTCGGTCTGGTCTGGTTCGGTCTGGTCTGGTTCGGTCTGGTCTGGTCCGGTCTGGTCTGGTCTGGTTCGTTCTGGTTCGGTCTGGTCTGGTTCGGTCTGGTCTGGCCTGGTCTGGTCTGGTTCGTTCTGGTTCGGTCTGGTCTGGTTCGTTCTGGTTCGGTCTGGTCTGGTTCGTTCTGGTTCTCTCTGGTTCGGTCTGGTCTGGTCTGGTTCGGTCTGGTCTGGTTCGGTCTGGTCTGGTTAGGTCTGGTCTGGTCTGGTCTCGTCTGGTTCGGTATGGTCTGGTCTGGTTCGTTCTGGTCTGGTTCGGTCTGGTCTGGTTCGGTCTGGTCTGGTCTGGTCTGGTTTGGTCTGTTCTGGTCTGGTCTGGTTCGTTCTGGTTCGGTCTGGTCTGGTTCGGTCTGGTCTGGTTCGGTCTGGTCTGGTCTGGTCTGGTTCGGTCTGGTCTGGTCTGGTCCGGTCGTCTGGTCTGGTCTGGTCCGGTCTGGTTCGGTCTGGTCTGGTCTGGTCTGGTTCGTTCTGGTTCGGTCTGGTTCGGTCTGGTCTGGTCTGGTTCGGTCTGGCCTGGTCTGGTCTGGTTCGGTCTGGTTCGGCTGGTCTGGTTCGGCTGGTCTGGTCTGGTTCGGTCTGGTCTGGTTCGGTCTGGTCTGGTTCGGTCTGGTTCGGTCTGGTTCGGTCTGGTTCGGTCTGTTCTGGTTCGGTCTGGTCTGGTTCGGTCTGGTTCGGTCTGGTCTGGTTCGATCTGGTTCGGTCTGGTTGCGTCTGGTTCGGTCTGGTCTGGTCTGGTTCGTTCTGGTCTGGTTCGGTCTGGTTCGGTCTGGTCTGGTTCGGTTCGGTCTGGTCCGGTCTGGTCTGGTCTGGTTCGGTCTAGTCTGGTCTGGTTCGGTCTGGTCTGGTTCGATCTGGTTCGGTCTGGTCTGGTCTGGTTCGGTCTGGTTCGGTTCGGTCTGGTCTGGTTCGGTCTGGTTTTGTTCGGTCTGGTTCGGTCTGGTTCGGTCTGGTCCGGTCTGGTCTGGTTCGGTCTGGTTCGGTCTGGTTCGGTCTGGTCTGGTCTTGTCTGGTTCGGTCTTGTCTGGTTCGGTCTGGTCTGGTTCGGTCTGGTCTGGTTCAGTCTGGTCTGGTCTGGTTCGGTCTGGTTCGATCTGGTT
The DNA here is from genome assembly GCF_045791955.1 of Oncorhynchus clarkii lewisi. Taxonomy (NCBI): domain Eukaryota; kingdom Metazoa; phylum Chordata; class Actinopteri; order Salmoniformes; family Salmonidae; genus Oncorhynchus; species Oncorhynchus clarkii. The sequence goes on from NW_027258579.1 coordinate 35,884, forward strand.
CGGTCTGGTCCGGTCTGGTTCGGTCTGGTCTGGTTCAGTCTGGTCTGATCTGGTCTGTTCTGGTTCGCTCTGGTTCGGTCTGGTCCGGTCTGGTTCGGTCTGGTCTGGTTCGGTCTGGTCTGGTTCGGTCTGGTCTGGTTCGGTCTGGTCTGGTTCGGTCTGGTCTGGTTCGGTCTGGTCTGGTTCAGTCTGGTTCGGTCTGGTCTGGTTCGGTCTGGTCTGGTCTGGTTCGGTCTGGTTCGGTTCGGTCTGGTCTGGTTCGGTCTGGTTTTGTTCGGTCTGGTTCGGTCTGGTCCGGTCTGGTCTGGTTCGGTCTGGTTCGGTCTGGTTCGGTCTGGTCTGGTCTTGTCTGGTTCGGTCTTGTCTGGTTCGGTCTGGTCTGGTTCGGTCTGGTCTGGTTTGGTCTGGTCTGGTTCAGTCTGGTCTGGTCTGGTTCGGTCTGGTTCGATCTGGTTCGGTCTGGTCTGGTCTGGTTCAGTCTGGTCTGATCTGGTCTGTTCTGGTTCGCTCTGGTTCGTTCTGGTCCGGTCTGGTTCGGTCTGGTCTGGTTCGGTCTGGTCTGGTTCGGTCTGGTCTGGTTCGGTCTGGTCTGGTTCGGTCTGGTCTGGTTCAGTCTGGTCTGGTTCAGTCTGGTTCGGTCTGGTCTGGTTCGGTCTGGTCTGGTCTGGTTCGGTCTGGTCTGGTCTGGTTCGGTATGGTCTGGTCTGGTCTGGTTCGTTCTGGTTCGCTCTGGTTCGGTCTGGTCCGGTCTGGTTCGGTCTGGTCTGGTTCGGTCTGGTCTGGTTCGGTCTGGTCTGGTTCGGTCTGTTCTGGTCTGGTCTGGTCTGGTTCGTTCTGGTTCGCTCTGGTTCGGTCTGGTCCCGTTCGGTCTGGTCTGGTTCGGTCTGGTCTGGTCTGGCTCGTTCAGGTTCGCTCTGGTTCGGTCTGGTCCAGTCTGGTTCAGTCTGGTCTGGTTCGGTATGGTCTGGTATGGTCTGGTCTGGTTCGGTCTGGTCTGGTCTGGTTCGGTCTGGTCTGGTCTGGTCCGGTCTGGTCTGGTTCGTTCTGGTTCGGTCTGGTTCGGTCTGGTCTGGTCTGGTTCGGTCTGGTCTGGTTCGTTCTGGTTCGGTCTGGTTCGGTCTGGTCTGGTCTTGTCTGGTTCGGTCTTGTCTGGTCTGTTTTGTTCTGGTTCGGGTCTGGTTCGGTCTGGTCTGGTCTGTTTTGTTCTGGTTCGGTCTGGTCTGGTTCGGTCTGGTTCGGTCTGGTCTGGTCTGGTTCGGTCTGGTCCCGTCTGGTCCCGTCTGGTTCGGTCTGGTCTGTTTCGTTCTGGTTCGCTCTGGTTCGGTCTGGTCTGGTTCGGTCTGGTCTGGTTCGGTCTGGTCTGGTTCGGTCTGTTCTGGTCTGGTCCGGTCTGGTTCGGGTCTGGTTCGGTCTGGTCCGGTCTGGTTCGGTCTGGTCTTGTCTGGTTCGGTCTGGTTCGGTCTGGTCTGGTTCGGTCTGGTTCGGTCTGGTCTGGTTCGGTCTGGTCCGGTCTTTTTCGGTCTGGTCCCGTCTGGTACGGTCTGGTACGGTCTGGTTCGGTCTGGTACGGTCTGGTCCGGTCTGGTACGGTCTAGTCTGGTCCGGTCTTTTTCGGTCTGGTCCCGTCTGGTACGGTCTGGTACGGTCTGGTTCGGTCTGGTACGGTCTGGTCCGGTCTGGTACGGTCTAGTCTGGTCCGGTCTGGTTCGGGTCTGGTTCGGTCTGGTCCGGTCTGGTCTGGTCTTGTCTGGTTCGGTCTGGTTCGGTCTATTCTTGTCTGGTCTGGTACGGTCTGGTACGGTCTGGTCCGGTCTGGTCTGGTCTGGTCTGGTTCGGTCTGGTCTGGTCTGGTACGGTCTGGTCTGGTCTGGTTCGGTCTGGTCTGGTTCGGTATGGTCTGGTCTGGTCTGGTTCGGTCTGGTCTGGTCCGGTCTGGTCTGGTTCGTTCTGTTCTGGTTCGGTCTGGTCTGGTCTGGTTCGGTCTGGTTCGGTCTGGTCTGGTTCGGTATGGTCTGGTATGGTCTGGTCTGGTTCGGTCTGGTCTGGTCTGGTCTGGTTCGGTCTGGTCTGGTCTGGTTCGGTCTGGTCTGGTTCGGTCTGGTCGGTCCGGTCTGGTTCGGTCTGGTTCGGTCTGGTCTGGTCTGGTTCGGTCTGGTTCGGTCTGGTCTGGTCTGGTCTGGTTCGGTCTGGTCTGGCCTGGTCTGGTCTGGTTCGGTCTGGTCTGGTTCGGTCTGGTCTGGTTCGTTCTGGTTCGCTCTGGTCTGGTCTGGTCTGGTTCGGTCTGGCCTGGTCTGGTCTGGTTCGTTCTGGTTCGCTCTGGTTCGGTCTGGTCTGGTTCGGTCTGGTCAGGTCTGGTATGGTCTGGTCTGGTTCGTTCTGGTTCGCTCCGGTTCGGTCTGGTTCGGTCTGGTCTGGTTCGGTCTAGTCTGGTCTGGTCTGGTTCGTTCTGGTTCGGTCTGGTTCGGCCTGGTCTGGTCCGGTCTGGTTTGGTCTGGTCCGGTCTGGTTCGGTCTGGTCTGGTTCGGTGTGGTCTGGTTCGGTCTGGTCTGGTTCGGTCTGGTCTGGTTCGGTCTGGTCTGGTCCGGTCTGGTCTGGTCTGGTTCGTTCTGGTTCGGTCTGGTTCGGTCTGGTCTGGCCTGGTCTGGTCTGGTTCGTTCTGGTTCGGTCTGGTCTGGTTCGTTCTGGTTCGGTCTGGTCTGGTTCGTTCTGGTTCGGTCTGGTCTGGTCTGGTTCGGTCTGGTCTGGTTCGGTCTGGTCTGGTTAGGTCTGGTCTGGTCTGGTCTCGTCTGGTTCGGTATGGTCTGGTCTGGTTCGTTCTGGTCTGGTTCGGTCTGGTCTGGTTCGGTCTGGTCTGGTCTGGTCTGGTTTGGTCTGTTCTGGTCTGGTCTGGTTCGTTCTGGTTCTGTCTGGTCTGGTTCGGTCTGGTCTGGTTTGGTCCAGTCTGGTTTGGTCCAGTCTGGTTCGGTCTGGTCTGGTCTGGTTCGTTCTGGTTCGCTCTGGTTCGGTCTGGTCTGGTCTGGTTCGGTCTGGTCTGGTTCGGTCTGGTCTGGTTCGGTCTGGTCTGGTTCGGTCTGGTCTGGTCCGGTCTGGTTCGGGTCTGGTTCGCTCTGGTCTGGTTCGGTCTGGTCTGGTTCGGTCTGGTCTGGTTCGGTCTGGTATGGTCTGGTCTGGTCTGGTTCGTTCTGGTTCGCTCCGGTTCGGTCTGGTCCGGTCTGGTTCGGTCTGGTCTGGTTCGGTCTGGTTTGGTCTGGTCTGGTCTGGTTCGTTCTGGTTCGGTCTGGTCTGGTCTGGCCAGGTCTGGTCTGGTTCGGTCTGGTCTGGTCTGGTCCGCTCTGGTTCGGTCTGGTCTGGTTCGGTCTGGTTCGGTCTGGTACGGTCTGGTCTGGTCTGGTCTGGTTCGGTCTGGTCTGGTTCGGTCTGGTCTGGTCTGGTTCGGTCTGGTCTGGTTCGGTCTGGTCTGGTCTGGTTCGGTCTGGTCCGGTCTGGTTCGGTCTGGTCTGGTTCGGTATGGTCTGGTTCGGTATGGTCTGGTCTGGCCAGGTCTGGTCTGGTCTGGTCTGGTTCGGTATGGTCTGGTCTGGCCAGGTCTGGTCTGGTTTGGTCTGGTTCGGTTTGGTTCGGTCTGGTCTGCTCTGGTCTGGTCTGGTTCGGTCTGGTTCGTTCTGGTTCGGTCTGGTCTGGTTCGGTCTGGTTCGTTCTGGTTCGGTCTGGTTCGTTCTGGTTCGGTCTGGTTCGTTCTGGTTCGGTCTGGTCTGGTCTGGTCTGGTTCGCTCTGGTTCGGTCTGGTCTGGTTCGGTCTGGTCTGGTTCGGTCTGGTCTGGTCTGGTCTGGTTCGGTCTGGTCTGGTCTGGTCTGGTCCGGTCGTCTGGTCTGGTCTGGTCCGGTCTGGTTCGGTCTGGTCTGGTCTGGTCTGGTTCGTTCTGGTTCGGTCTGGTTCGGTCTGGTCTGGTCTGGTTCGGTCTGGCCTGGTCTGGTCTGGTTCGGTCTGGTTCGGCTGGTCTGGTTCGGCTGGTCTGGTCTGGTTCGGTCTGGTCTGGTTCGGTCTGGTCTGGTTCGGTCTGGTTCGGTCTGGTTCGGTCTGGTTCGGTCTGGTTCGGTCTGTTCTGGTTCGGTCTGGTCTGGTTCGGTCTGGTTCGGTCTGGTCTGGTTCGATCTGGTTCGGTCTGGTTGCGTCTGGTTCGGTCTGGTCTGGTCTGGTTCGTTCTGGTCTGGTTCGGTCTGGTTCGGTCTGGTCTGGTTCGGTTCGGTCTGGTCCGGTCTGGTCTGGTCTGGTTCGGTCTAGTCTGGTCTGGTTCGGTCTGGTCTGGTTCGATCTGGTTCGGTCTGGTCTGGTCTGGTTCGGTCTGGTTCGGTTCGGTCTGGTCTGGTTCGGTCTGGTTCGGTCTGGTTCGGTCTGGTCCGGTCTGGTCTGGTTCGGTCTGGTTCGGTCTGGTTCGGTCTGGTCTGGTCTTGTCTGGTTCGGTCTTGTCTGGTTCGGTCTGGTCTGGTTCGGTCTGGTCTGGTTCAGTCTGGTCTGGTCTGGTTCGGTCTGGTTCGATCTGGTTCGGTCTGGTCCGGTCTGGTTCGGTCTGGTCTGGTTCAGTCTGGTCTGATCTGGTCTGTTCTGGTTCGCTCTGGTTCGGTCTGGTCCGGTCTGGTTCGGTCTGGTCTGGTTCGGTCTGGTCTGGTTCGGTCTGGTCTGGTTCGGTCTGGTCTGGTTCGGTCTGGTCTGGTTCGGTCTGGTCTGGTTCAGTCTGGTTTGGTCTGGTCTGGTTCGGTCTGGTCTGGTCTGGTTCGGTCTGGTTCGGTTCGGTCTGGTCTGGTTCGGTCTGGTTTTGTTCGGTCTGGTTCGGTCTGGTCCGGTCTGGTCTGGTTCGGTCTGGTTCGGTCTGGTTCGGTCTGGTCTGGTCTTGTCTGGTTCGGTCTTGTCTGGTTCGGTCTGGTCTGGTTCGGTCTGGTCTGGTTTGGTCTGGTCTGGTTCAGTCTGGTCTGGTCTGGTTCGGTCTGGTTCGATCTGGTTCGGTCTGGTCTGGTTCAGTCTGGTCTGATCTGGTCTGTTCTGGTTCGCTCTGGTTCGTTCTGGTCCGGTCTGGTTCGGTCTGGTCTGGTTCGGTCTGGTCTGGTTCGGTCTGGTCTGGTTCGGTCTGGTCTGGTTCGGTCTGGTCTGGTTCAGTCTGGTCTGGTTCAGTCTGGTTCGGTCTGGTCTGGTTCGGTCTGGTCTGGTCTGGTTCGGTCTGGTCTGGTCTGGTTCGGTATGGTCTGGTCTGGTCTGGTTCGTTCTGGTTCGCTCTGGTTCGGTCTGGTCCGGTCTGGTTCGGTCTGGTCTGGTTCGGTCTGGTCTGGTTCGGTCTGTTCTGGTCTGGTCTGGTCTGGTTCGTTCTGGTTCGCTCTGGTTCGGTCTGGTCCCGTTCGGTCTGGTCTGGTTCGGTCTGGTCTGGTCTGGCTCGTTCAGGTTCGCTCTGGTTCGGTCTGGTCCGGTCTGGTTCAGTCTGGTCTGGTTCGGTATGGTCTGGTATGGTCTGGTCTGGTTCGGTCTGGTCTGGTCTGGTTCGGTCTGGTCTGGTCTGGTCCGGTCTGGTCTGGTTCGTTCTGGTTCGGTCTGGTTCGGTCTGGTCTGGTCTGGTTCGGTCTGGTCTGGTTCGTTCTGGTTCGGTCTGGTTCGGTCTGGTCTGGTCTTGTCTGGTTCGGTCTTGTCTGGTCTGTTTTGTTCTGGTTCGGGTCTGGTTCGGTCTGGTCTGGTCTGTTTTGTTCTGGTTCGGTCTGGTCTGGTTCGGTCTGGTTCGGTCTGGTCTGGTCTGGTTCGGTCTGGTCCCGTCTGGTCCCGTCTGGTTCGGTCTGGTCTGTTTCGTTCTGGTTCGCTCTGGTTCGGTCTGGTCTGGTTCGGTCTGGTCTGGTTCGGTCTGGTCTGGTTCGGTCTGTTCTGGTCTGGTCCGGTCTGGTTCGGGTCTGGTTCGGTCTGGTCCGGTCTGGTTCGGTCTGGTCTTGTCTGGTTCGGTCTGGTTCGGTCTGGTCTGGTTCGTTCTGGTTCGGTCTGGTTCGGTCTGGTCTGGTTCGGTCTGGTCCGGTCTTTTTCGGTCTGGTCCCGTCTGGTACGGTCTGGTTCGGTCTGGTACGGTCTGGTCCGGTCTGGTACGGTCTAGTCTGGTCCGGTCTTTTTCGGTCTGGTCCCGTCTGGTACGGTCTGGTACGGTCTGGTTCGGTCTGGTACGGTCTGGTCTGGTCCGGTCTGGTTCGGGTCTGGTTCGGTCTGGTCCGGTCTGGTCTGGTCTTGTCTGGTTCGTTCTGGTTCGGTCTGGTTCGGTCTATTCTTGTCTGGTCTGGTACGGTCTGGTACGGTCTGGTCCGGTCTGGTCTGGTCTGGTCTGGTTCGGTCTGGTCTGGTCTGGTCTGGTACGGTCTGGTCTGGTCTGGTTCGGTCTGGTCTGGTTCGGTATGGTCTGGTCTGGTCTGGTTCGGTCTGGTCTGGTCCGGTCTGGTCTGGTCTGGTTCGTTCTGTTCTGGTTCGGTCTGGTCTGGTCTGGTTCGGTCTGGTTCGGTCTGGTCTGGTTCGGTATGGTCTGGTATGGTCTGGTCTGGTTCGGTCTGGTCTGGTCTGGTCTGGTTCGGTCTGGTCTGGTCTGGTTCGGTCTGGTCTGGTTCGGTCTGGTCGGTCCGGTCTGGTTCGGTCTGGATCGGTCTGGTCTGGTCTGGTCTGGTTCGGTCTGGTTCGGTCTGGTCTGGTCTGGTCTGGTTCGGTCTGGTCTGGCCTGGTCTGGTCTGGTTCGGTCTGGTCTGGTTCGGTCTGGTCTGGTTCGTTCTGGTTCGCTCTGGTCTGGTCTGGTCTGGTTCGGTCTGGCCTGGTCTGGTCTGGTTCGTTCTGGTTCGCTCTGGTTCGGTCTGGTCTGGTTCGGTCTGGTCAGGTCTGGTATGGTCTGGTCTGGTTCGTTCTGGTTCGCTCCGGTTCGGTCTGGTTCGGTCTGGTCTGGTTCGGTCTAGTCTGGTCTGGTCTGGTTCGTTCTGGTTCGGTCTGGTTCGGCCTGGTCTGGTCCGGTCTGGTTCGGTCTGGTCCGGTCTGGTTCGGTCTGGTCTGGTTCGGTGTGGTCTGGTTCGGTCTGGTCTGGTTCGGTCTGGTCTGGTTCGGTCTGGTCTGGTCCGGTCTGGTCTGGTCTGGTTCGTTCTGGTTCGGTCTGGTCTGGTTCGGTCTGGTCTGGCCTGGTCTGGTCTGGTTCGTTCTGGTTCGGTCTGGTCTGGTTCGTTCTGGTTCGGTCTGGTCTGGTTCGTTCTGGTTCTCTCTGGTTCGGTCTGGTCTGGTCTGGTTCGGTCTGGTCTGGTTCGCTCTGGTTCGGTCTGGTCTGGTCTGGTTCGGTCTGGTCTGGTTCGGTCTGGTCTGGTCTGGTTCGGTCGGGTCTGGTTCGGTCTGGTCCTGTCCGGTCTGGTTTGGTTTGTTCTGGTTCGGTCTGGTCTGGTCTGGTCCGGTCTGGTCCGGTCTGGTATGGTCTGGTTCGGTCTGGTCTGGTCTGGTTCGGTATGGTCTGGTCTGGTCTGGTTTGGTCTGGTCTGGTTCGTTCTGGTTCGCTCTGGTTCGCTCTGGTCCGGTTTGGTCCGGTCTGGTCTGGTTCGGTCTGGTTCGGTATGGTCTTGTCTGGTATGGTCTTGTCTGGTTCGGTCTGGTCTGGTCTGGTTCGGTCTGGTCTGGTTCGGTCTGGTCTGGTCTGGTTCGTTCTGGTTCGGTCTGGTTCGGTCTGGTCTGGTTCGGTCTGGTCTGGTTCGTTCTGGTTCGGTCTGGTCAGGTCTGGTTCGGTCTGGTCTGGTCTGGTTCGGTCTGGTCTGGTTCGTTCTGGTTCGCTCTGGTTCGGTCTGGTTCGGTCTGGTCTGGTCTTGTCTGGTTCGGTCTTGTCTGGTCTGTTTTGTTCTGGTTCGGGTCTGGTTCGGTCTGGTCTGGTCTGTTTTGTTCTGGTTCGGGTCTGGTCTGGTCTGTTTTGTTCTGGTTCGGTCTGGTCTGGTTCGGTCTGTTCTGGTCTGGTCTGGTTCGTTCTGGTTCGCTCTGGTTCGGTCTGGTCTGGTCTGGTTTGGTCCGGTCTGGTTCGGTCTGGTCTGGTCTGGTTCGTTCTGGTTCGCTCTGGTTCGTTCTGGTCTGGTCTGGTTCGTTCTGGTCTGGTTCGTTCTGGTTCGCTGTGGTCTGGTTCGGGTCTGGTTCGGTCTGGTTCGGGTCTGGTTCGGTTTGGTTCGCTCGGGTCTGGTTCGGTCTGGTCTGGTTCGCTCTGGTCTGGTTCGGTCTGGTCTGGTTCGGTCTGGTATGGTCTGGTCTGGTCTGGTTCGTTCTGGTTCGCTCCGGTTCGGTCTGGTTCGGTCTGGTCTGGTTCGGTCTGGTTCGGTCTGGTTCGGTCTGGTCTGGTCTGGTCTGGTCCGATCTGGTTCGGTCTGGTCTGGTCTGGTTCGGTCTGGTCTGGTCCGGTCTGTTCTGGTCCGGTCTGGTCTGGTTCGGTCTGGTCTGGTCTGGTCCGGTCTGGTTCGGTCTGGTCTGGTTCGGTATGGTCTGGTTCGGTCTGGTTCGGTCTGGTCTGGTTCGGTCTGGTTCGGTCTGGTCTGGTCCGGTCTGGTCCGGTTTGGTCCGGTCTGGTTCGGTCTGGTCTGGTTCGGTTTGGTCTGGTTCGGTCTGGTTCGGTCTGGTCTGCTCTGGTCTGGTTCGGTCTGGTCTGGTCTGGTTCGTTCTGGTTCGGTCTGGTTCGGTCTGGTCTGGTTCGTTCTGGTTCGTTCTGGTTCGTTCTGGTTGGGTCTGGTCTGGTCTGGTTCGCTCTGGTTCGGTCTGGTTCGGTCTGGTCTGGTTCGGTCTGGTCTGGTTCGGTCTGGTCTGGTTCGGTCTGGTCTGGTCTGGTCTGGTTCGGTCTGGTCTGGTCTGGTTCGGTCTGGTCTGGTTCGGTCTGGTCGGTCCGGTCTGGTTCGGTCTGGTTCCGTCTGGTCTGGTCTGGTCTGGTTCGGTCTGGTTCGGTCTGGTCTGGTCTGGTCTGGTTCGGTCTGGTCTGGCCTGGTCTGGTCTGGTTCGGTCTGGTCTGGTTCGGTCTGGTCTGGTTCGTTCTGGTTCGCTCTGGTCTGGTCTGGTCTGGTTCGGTCTGGCCTGGTCTGGTCTGGTTCGTTCTGGTTCGCTCTGGTTCGGTCTGGTCTGGTTCGGTCTGGTCAGGTCTGGTATGGTCTGGTCTGGTTCGTTCTGGTTCGCTCCGGTTCGGTCTGGTTCGGTCTGGTCTGGTTCGGTCTAGTCTGGTCTGGTCTGGTTCGTTCTGGTTCGGTCTGGTTCGGCCTGGTCTGGTCCGGTCTGGTTCGGTCTGGTCCGGTCTGGTTCGGTCTGGTCTGGTTCGGTGTGGTCTGGTTCGGTCTGGTCTGGTTCGGTCTGGTCTGGTTCGGTCTGGTCTGGTCCGGTCTGGTCTGGTCTGGTTCGTTCTGGTTCGGTCTGGTCTGGTTCGGTCTGGTCTGGCCTGGTCTGGTCTGGTTCGTTCTGGTTCGGTCTGGTCTGGTTCGTTCTGGTTCGGTCTGGTCTGGTTCGTTCTGGTTCTCTCTGGTTCGGTCTGGTCTGGTCTGGTTCGGTCTGGTCTGGTTCGCTCTGGTTCGGTCTGGTCTGGTCTGGTTCGGTCTGGTCTGGTTCGGTCTGGTCTGGTCTGGTTCGGTCGGGTCTGGTTCGGTCTCTGTCCGGTCTGGTTTGTTCTGGTTCGGTCTGGTCTGGTCTGGTCCGGTCTGGTCCGGTCTGGTATGGTCTGGTTCGGTCTGGTCTGGTCTGGTTCGGTATGGTCTGGTCTGGTCTGGTTTGGTCTGGTCTGGTTCGTTCTGGTTCGCTCTGGTTCGCTCTGGTCCGGTTTGGTCCGGTCTGGTCTGGTTCGGTCTGGTTCGGTATGGTCTTGTCTGGTATGGTCTTGTCTGGTTCGGTCTGGTCTGGTCTGGTTCGGTCTGGTCTGGTTCGGTCTGGTCTGGTCTGGTTCGTTCTGGTTCGGTCTGGTTCGGTCTGGTCTGGTTCGGTCTGGTCTGGTTCGTTCTGGTTCGGTCTGGTCAGGTCTGGTTCGGTCTGGTCTGGTCTGGTTCGGTCTGGTCTGGTTCGTTCTGGTTCGCTCTGGTTCGGTCTGGTTCGGTCTGGTCTGGTCTTGTCTGGTTCGGTCTTGTCTGGTCTGTTTTGTTCTGGTTCGGGTCTGGTTCGGTCTGGTCTGGTCTGTTTTGTTCTGGTTCGGGTCTGGTCTGGTCTGTTTTGTTCTGGTTCGGTCTGTTCTGGTCTGGTCTGGTTCGTTCTGGTTCGCTCTGGTTCGGTCTGGTCTGGTCTGGTTTGGTCCGGTCTGGTTCGGTCTGGTCTGGTCTGGTTCGTTCTGGTTCGCTCTGGTTCGGTCTGGTCTGGTCTGGTTCGTTCTGGTCTGGTTCGTTCTGGTTCGCTGTGGTCTGGTTCGGGTCTGGTTCGGTCTGGTTCGGGTCTGGTTCGGTTTGGTTCGCTCGGGTCTGGTTCGGTCTGGTCTGGTTCGCTCTGGTCTGGTTCGGTCTGGTCTGGTTCGGTCTGGTATGGTCTGGTCTGGTCTGGTTCGTTCTGGTTCGCTCCGGTTCGGTCTGGTTCGGTCTGGTCTGGTTCGGTCTGGTTCGGTCTGGTTCGGTCTGGTCTGGTCTGGTCTGGTCCGATCTGGTTCGGTCTGGTCTGGTCTGGTTCGGTCTGGTCTGGTCCGGTCTGTTCTGGTCCGGTCCGGTCTGGTCTGGTTCGGTCTGGTCTGGTCTGGTCTGGTCTGGTTCGGTCTGGTTCGGTCTGGTTCGGTTGGTCTGGTTCGGTCTGGTTCGGTCTGGTCTGGTTCGGTCTGGTTCGGTCTGGTCTGGTCCGGTCTGGTCCGGTCTTTCGGTCCGGTCTGGTTCGGTCTGGTCTGGTTCGGTTTGGTCTGGTTCGGTCTGGTTCGGTCTGGTCTGCTCTGGTCTGGTTCGGTCTGGTCTGGTCTGGTTCGTTCTGGTTCGGTCTGGTTCGGTCTGGTCTGGTTCGTTCTGGTTCGTTCTGGTTCGTTCTGGTTGGGTCTGGTCTGGTCTGGTTCGCTCTGGTTCGGTCTGGTTCGGTCTGGTCTGGTTCGGTCTGGTCTGGTTCGGTCTGGTCTGGTTCGGTCTGTTCTGGTCTGGTCTGGTTCGTTCTGGTTCGCTCTGGTTCGGTCTGGTTCGGTCTGGTCTGGTCTGGTTCGGTCTGGTTCGGTCTGGTTCGGTCTGGTCTGGTTCGGTCTGGTCTGGTTCGGTCTGGTCTGGTTCGGTCTGTTCTGGTCTGGTCTGGTTCGTTCTGGTTCGCTCTGGTTCGCTCTGGTTCGGTCTGGTCTGGTTCGGTCTGGTCTGGTTTGGTCCGGTCTGGTTCGGTCTGGTCTGGTCTGGTTCGTTCTGGTTCGCTCTGGTTCGGTCTTGTCCGGTCTGGTCTGGTTCGGTCTGGTCTGGTTCGGTATGGTCTGGTTCGGTCTGGTCTGGTTCGGTCTGGTCTGGTTCGGTCTGGTCTGGTCCGGTCTGGTCTGGTCTGGTTCGGTCTGGTCTGGTTCGGTCTGGTCTGGTTCGCTCTGGTTCGGTCTGGTCCGGTCTGGTCTGGTTCGGTATGGGCTGGTCTGGTTCGGGTCTGGTTCGGTCTGGTCTTGTCTGGTCTGGTCTGTTTTGTTCTGGTTCGGTCTGGTTCGGTCTGGTCTGGTTCGGTCTGGTCTGGTTCGTTCTGGTTCGGTCTGGTCTGGTCTGGTTCGGTCTGGTCCGGTCTGGTCCCGTCTGGTCCCGTCTGGTCTGTTTCGTTCTGGTTCGCTCTGGTTCGGTCTGGTCTGGTCTGGTTCGGTCTGGTCTGGTTCGGTATGGTCTGGTCTGGTCTGGTTCGGTCTGTTCTGGTCTGGTCTGGTTCGGTCTGGTCCGGTCTGGTTCGGTCTGGTCTGGTCTTGTCTGGTTCGGTCTGGTTCGGTCTGGTCCGGTCTGGTCTGGTCTTGTCTGGTTCGGTCTGGTTCGGTCTGGTTCGGTCTGGTCTGGTCTGGTTCGGTCTGGTACGGTCTGGTACGGTCTGGTCCGGTCTGGTTCGGTCTGGTCTGGTTCGGTCTGGTCTGGTCTGGTTCGGTCTGGTCTGGTCTGGTTCGGTCTGGTCTGGTTCGGTCTGGTCTGGTTCGGTCTGGTCTGGTTCGGTCTGGTCTGGTCTGGTTCGGTCTGGTTCGGTCTGGTCTGGTTCGGTCTGGTCTGGTCTGGTTCGGTCTGGTCTGGTCTGGTCTGGTTCGGTCTGGTCTGGTTCGGTCTGGTCGGTCTGGTCTGGTCTGGTTCGTTCTGGTTCGGTCTGGTTCGCTCTGGTCTGGTCTGGTTCGGTCTGGTCTGGCCTGGTCTGGTCTGGTTCGGTCTGGTCTGGTTCGGTCTGGTCTGGTTCGTTCTGGTTCGCTCTGGTTCGTTCTGGTCCGGTCTGGTCTGGTCTGGTTCGGTCTGGCCTGGTCTGGTCTGGTTCGTTCTGGTTCGCTCTGGTTCGGTCTGGTCTGGTTCGGTCTGGTCTGGTTCGGTCTGGTCTGGTCTGGTTCGGTCTGGTATGGTCTGGTTCGTTCTGGTTCGCTCCGGTTCGGTCTGGTCCGGTCTGGTTCGGTCTGGTCTGGTTCGGTCTGGTCTGGTTCGGTCTGGTCTGGTTCGGTCTGGTCTGGTTCGGTCTGGTCTGGTTTGGTCTGGTTCGTTCTGGTTCGTTCTGGTTCGGTCTGGTCTGGCCTGGTCCGGTCTGGTCCGGTCTGGTTCGGTCTGGTCTGGTTCGGTGTGGTCTGGTCTGGTTCGGTCTGGTCTGGTCTGGTTCGGTCTGGTCTGGTCTGGTTCGTTCTGGTTCGGTCTGGCCTGGTCTGGTCTGGTTCGGTCTGGTCTGGTTCGTTCTGGTTCGGTCTGGTCTGGTTCGGTCTGGTCTGGTTCGTTCTGGTTCGCTCTGCTTCGGTCTGGTCTGGTCTGGTTCGGTCTGGTTCGGTATGGTCTGGTCTGGTATGGTCTGGTCTGGTTCGGTCTGGTCCTGTCCGGTCTGGTCTGGTTCGTTCTGGTCCTGTCCGGTCTGGTCTGGTTCGTTCTGGTCTGGTTCGTTCTGGTCTGGTTCGGTCTGGTCTGGTTCGGTCTGATCTGGTTCGGTCTGGTCTGGTTCGGTCTGGTCCTGTCCGGTCTGGTCTGGTCTGGTTCGGTCTGGTCTGGTCTGGTTCGGTCTGGTCTGGTTCGGTCTGGTCTGGTCTGGTCTGGTTCGGTATGGTCTGGTCTGGTTCGGTCTGGTCTGGTTTGGTCTGGTCTGGTTCGTTCTGGTAACTGTGTTTATGAAGTAAAGCATGTGTGTCTGTTGGTTTGAAGTAAACTCTAGTGTGTAGTGTTTTCTGTGATTGATTGTTATTACTGAAAAAAACCGTTGTGTCTAAGAAGTTGACTTCTTGCGGATGAATTGTGTATTTAACCTTAATGGATGGATGATGACCGTTGAGAATGTTTATAAAATCTGTGAATAACTGGATGTCGTGAGGCCAGGCTGCTATTATGTCATCTAAAAAGCGGTAATAACAAGTGGGTTGATATGGACACTTGGCCAGTGCCTCTCTCTCCCATTCAGCCATGTATATATTGGCGTAAGCAGGTGCACATTTTTTGCCCATAGCTGTTCCCTCCACCTGCAGGTAATAATGATCATTGAATGAAAAGTCATTGCTAGTCAGGCTGATTTCTAACAGTTGTAATATTTCTTTGTCCGGTCTAGTGTTGTCTGGGTATCTCTTAAAGATATTTCTAATTGCTTGTATTCCTGTTGCTGTATAGGCTATCAATATCTATCGTGAATATGTGTGTATGGGAGGGAACAACTATGGGTCCAATCCTCTCCATGAAGTGGTAGGTGTCCCTGAGAAAGCTGGGGTGCCTTGTGGAGAGAGGGTTGATATGGTGATCTATATATTGTGAAATGTTATAGGATTCACGATTGCAGTCTGAGACAATCGGTCTGCCAGGAGGAACTTCAAAGGGAATTGTCCATGTCTCCGGTTCCTTGTGTACTTTTAACAGTAAGTAGAATAGTCTAGGTCGTGGGGTGTCTGTACCGTTGAGAAAGTCCCGTTGTTTTGCTGTGATGTAGTGTTGGTCGTAGTCTTTTTATTATTGTCCTTAGCTGTGTCTGTGGTTGTATACTGTTTTGTACCCAAGTGATCAGTGTCCAGGGGGCAGCGAAGCTAGACTGGCGAGTATTATCCAGGTTAAGAAAACTGGCTGGCTGTGCAGAAGGTAAAGGCCGCTAGCAGTGGCTAACAATGACTAAATAGCTAGTTAGCTGGTTAGCTTCTGGAGGTTCTTGAATGTGTTCTAAAAATTAAAAATAATAGCGATTCCGTATCACATTGGGTGAGGCAGGTTACCGGAAGGTATAATCAAATTAAAAATCGAAAAGAGATTGAAAGAAAATATTTGGTCCGGTGAGTGGTTGGGACGCTGCGATTCAGACGGTTAGCAGGCCTGTGCTAACAGTTAGTAGGCCGGGGCTGAACAAGGTAGCAGTTAGCGGACCGGGGCTAAACAAGCTAGCAGTTAGCAGGCCGAATTAGCAAGCAAGGAGATAGCAAGGGCTAGAAAGTTAGCCTTTGGGGGACGTCGCGATGGGGTGAGTCTGTTTATGCCTCTTCATGCGGTGACATCGATAGACCTGTCGTGGGTCCGGATATTGTAGCCCAGGAGTATGCTTCGGTGGTAGCACAGGAGCTCTGGCCGGGCTAGCTTCAAGCTAAATGGATGGAAACGCTAGCCAGGAGTTAACATCCGGGGTTGCAGTTAGCTAGTTGTGAAGACCCAGCTGAAAATGTTCCGTTTGCGGTGGGAATCCGGGGATAAAAAAATAATAATAATAGGTCCGTTATGCTCTGGTTAGAGTCGCGTTGTTCGAACTGGCGAGAGCTTTCCGCGCTGAAGGTTAGCTGAAGACCGCTAGCAATGGTTTGCTGGTAGTTAGCTGTCTAGCTTCAGTTGAGGGGTGCTAGCTAGCTAGCTTGATAGTTAATGTTTGCTTTAGTTTGCGCGCCAGCTCTGCAAATTCAGCAGGTGTGTGTGTGTGTGTGTGTGAACGCTTCCAACAAAACTAATGACTTGCAGTGGATCAAACCATTGTGAGGCAAAGGGCGGGGGTTGCAATCTTTTGAAACTTAAAAACGCGCTATTAAGTGTCTATAATCAGCATAAGTGCTTTCATTGCGTTCATTCATATTATTGAAATTACATAGATATGTTTACAGTGATATATTGGGGGGGGAAATCATATTTTTCCCAGGATAGGGGGGTCGTGTCCCCCCCTGGGATTTCTGCCTATGCACGTGATATCTCCTCACTCACGTGGTTGATTGAAGGACGTGGTTGATTGAAGAACTGATTTGTGTTGATGGCAATTACCATATAAATTCAAAGATGAAGAAGGAGGGATGACTAGAAACGATTCAGTTGACGGTTTTATGTGTGGATTAATTGTCGGAGTAGAGGAATTTGTGTAATTCAGGTAAAAAAATAACGCAATGTTTATATCACAGGACAAATTAGCTAGCGGGTTAACTCGCTAAATTGCCATACATGTTTCATGCTTTTCGGCCTGTCCCCAATTTAATGCCATTGGTCACATATTTTGTTTTGATATTTTAACCTGCGTGTCTTTATCGCGTCTGCAAGCACGCAGCTGGTATGTTTATAATGAACTTTATCTGTCGAAAATGGAAATTGTGAGGTTTGAGGTCTTGTGGTGGCTTATGGGGGAGGAAAGGGGGGAGAGTACAGGGGGTTGGGGGGAAAAGAAGGGTGTGGTGTGGGTCCAAATTGTGGGTAGAGCCTATTCTAAATTTAGCTGCTCACACCAATTCTTAAAAATGAGGTCTGCTGTGGTTGTTGTCCAGTGTATCAGGTCTGTTGTGTGGAATTCATCATGGGGTATCTCCAAGAGAAATGGGCCATGTGTGGTGATGTAACCGTTAATGACTTTGAGGTTCCGTTTTCAATCTGGTGAAAGGAGGGGTGAGTGGTTAATAATGGGGATGTAAATAATTGCATTAGGGAAAAAGTGACTCTTGCTTCCTTGTGCATTGATGCATTCTGTTTGATGTTTTGTATGGGTCATTATCCATATTGTTTATGCCCACCGAGAGAACCACTATGCATGCTGGTGTCTAAATGAACCTCTGTTTTCTCCAGGACCTTTTTGAAATGGTAAAATGTTGCTCCAGGGTAACTCTCCACTTGAATGGGTTATGAAATGGAGGGATTCTATTAACATTTGAGTCTCCCAAGACTAGTATTGGTTTATTTCCCTTAAAATTCCAATCTGCCACCTTGCCATTTGGTGTAATACTTAAAGGCCCGTAGATGTCCTCCTAGGATCATAAATTAAACTGAGGTAAGCTCCAAGTTGCCTCTTTTTCTGGGTGGCAGTGCAGAAGTCGATGTGGTGAGAGATTCATTCAACCATAGTGTTGTTAAATATGAACATAAACGCCATATTGTGCATTTAAATGGTTTCATTGTTTTGTTA
This sequence comes from Oncorhynchus clarkii lewisi, assembly GCF_045791955.1. Taxonomy (NCBI): domain Eukaryota; kingdom Metazoa; phylum Chordata; class Actinopteri; order Salmoniformes; family Salmonidae; genus Oncorhynchus; species Oncorhynchus clarkii. The sequence goes on from NW_027258579.1 coordinate 52,328, forward strand.
AAGGAAAGGAAAAACCTAAAAGAGGAAGTGCCAAACTAAAACCAAACAAACCATAAATATATAGAGTAGAAATAAATTATGAATAAAACCATGTTCTTCTCCATCCATTTTCCTGTCTGTTAAAACCCATTTTCTAATACAGGCCATTTGGTGTTATTGTCTGTAGGTTCTGGATCCACTCCCGTGCTGCCCACAGGTCCAGAGGCCCACAGGTCCAGCCTATATGTGACTGTAACCCTGATATGGTAAGGTGAGTGATGGGGTGCTCCTGGAAGTGGGTTATGAGTAAATTGTAGGTTGATGTGGGCACTTGGCCAATGCAAGTTCAAAACAGACAGTGTGACCCAATTAAAGGCACTTCCGGTTGGCACAGGAAGCTATACGTAAACACATATCTTGCTTGGGGTATTCTCTTACAGAATCCTGAGTTTAAAGTCTTTATGTTAAAAATTGACTGATCTAGACAGGGTTGAATGCAGTCATTTTCACATTTGCAGGTTATGTACATCAAAATACCTTTTGGGTGAATTTAACCACTTCCGGATGCTCCAGGATGCTTAGATTCGACACAGGTAGACCTCATAGTGGTCTGATGGACTGTCATAGAAGACAGGTTCATAAGGCATTCATAACCCACATAGGCTTCAGGTTGAATTTAGAGGTGCAGGCAATGTATTCCTATGGGGAGAGAAGTCAATGCAAACTGTTTGAAGTAAACACCTTCTTTTAACTGCTAAGGGTTAATGCCACACGGCCAAGGTTAGGCTTGCACGGATCGGGAGGACCTCAGGAACGTACCTGAGGTCGAATTGTGCTTCTCACCCTAGCAGTTCTCTCACTGTCACCCAAAACAAATGACATTTTGGGCCTACTTTTCTCATGGTCGCTGCGCTCAGACCGAGCGAGCTACGGGATATCTCGTTGAACTCTGCACGGCCTAGAGATTATGTTTATGCCCTTGCCTGCTCTCTGTGTCTTTCAGCACCACACCTTTTCACTCCATCCTTGCTGTGTGTGTGTGTGTGTGTGTGTGAGAGCTTTTCTTTGACATCTGCTGGCGGAAATTACTGATTTACAGTTTAGGAGGGTTACCTAGTCACACATGTGAAGTTTTGGAAAGATGTGACTTTTTTAACCCTTCAAAACAGACAGTGTGACCCAATTAAAGGCACTTCCGGTTGGCACAGGAAGCTATAAGTAAACACATGTCTTTATTGACATAGCCACTTACAGAATCCTGAGTTTTAAGTCTTTAAGTTAAGAATTGACTGATCTACACAGGTTTGAATACAGTGATTTTCATAATGACAGGTTATGTGTTTCAAAACACTTTTAGGGTGAGCTAGCTTGATAGTTAACGTTTGCTTTAGTTTGCGCGCCAGCTCTGCAAATTCAGCAGGTGTGTGTGAAGGCTTCCAACAAAACTAATGACCTGCAGTGGATCAAACCATTGTGAGGCAAAGGGCGGGAGTCGCAATCTTTTGAAACTTAAAAACGCGCTATTAAGTGTCTATAATCAGCATAAGTGCTTTCATTGCGTTCATTGATGGGGTGATCCTGGAAATGAGTCACTAGTTCTGTGTGTAAATGGGCCCGTTTGATATTGTATAGAATGCTGTTTAAGTCTATTTTCTATTGTATACTGGGTTTCCCCAATGTAGTGTTTTTTGCTAAATGTGCAAGTGATTATATACATATATGACATTTGGAGTGTAGAGTGAAATGAAAGACAACCCCCCCTCTCCAAAAGTTGGGTCTGTGCTGTTGTGAGTTGAAAAGACTTGGATAAATTCATGATGAGAGGGGGTCAACTACCCCCTCTGCTGGGTAATCTAAGAAAGCAACTGGGGGAGGAAAGGGGGGGAGTGTACAGGGGGTTGGGGGGAAAAGAAGGGTGTGGTGTGGGTCCAAATTGTGGGTAGAGCCTATTCTAAATTTAGCTGCTCACACCAATTCTTAAAAATGAGGTCTGCTGTGGTTGTTGTTCAGTGTATCAGGTCTGTTGTGTGGAATTCATCATGTGGTATCTCCAAGAGAAATGGGCCATGTGTGGTGATGTAACCGTTAATGACTTTGAGGTTCCGTTTTCGATCTGGTGAAAGGAGGTGTGAGTGGTTAATAATGGGGATGTAAATAATTGCATTAGGGAAAAAGTGACTCTTGCTTCCTTGTGCATTGATGCATTCTGTTTGATGTTTTGTATGGGTCATTATCCATATTGTTTATGCCCACCGAGAGAACCACTATGCATGCTGGTGTCTAAATGAACCTCTGTTTTCTCCAGGACCTTTTTGAAATGGTAAAATGTTGCTCCAGGGTAACTCTCCACTTGTATGGGTTATGGGTTATGAAATGGAGGGATTCTATTAACATTTGAGTCTCCCAAGACTAGTATTGGTTTATTTCCCTTAAAATTCCAATCTGCCACCTTGCCATTTGGTGTAATACTTAAAGGCCCGTAGATGTCCTCCTAGGATCATAAATTAAACTGAGGTAAGCTCCAAGTTGCCTCTTTTTCTGGGTGGCAGTGCAGAAGTCGATGTGGTGAGAGATTCATTCAACCATAGTGTTGTTAAATATGAACATAAACGCCATATTGTGCATTTAAATGGTTTCATTGTTTTGTTAAAGGAAAGGAAAAACCTAAAAGAGGAAGTGCCAAACTAAAACCAAACAAACCATAAATATATAGAGTAGAAATAAATTATGAATAAAACCATGTTCTTCTCCATCCATTTTCCTGTCTGTTAAAACCCATTTTCTAATACAGGCCATTTGGTGTTATTGTCTGTAGGTTCTGGATCCACTCCCGTGCTGCCCACAGGTCCAGAGGCCCACAGGTCCAGCCTATATGTGACTGTAACCCTGATATGGTAAGGTGAGTGATGGGGTGCTCCTGGAAGTGGGTTATGAGTAAATTGTAGGTTGATGTGGGCACTTGGCCAATGCAAGTTCAAAACAGACAGTGTGACCCAATTAAAGGCACTTCCGGTTGGCACAGGAAGCTATACGTAAACACATATCTTGCTTGGGGTATTCTCTTACAGAATCCTGAGTTTAAAGTCTTTATGTTAAAAATTGACTGATCTAGACAGGGTTGAATGCAGTCATTTTCACATTTGCAGGTTATGTACATCAAAATACCTTTTGGGTGAATTTAACCACTTCCGGATGCTCCAGGATGCTTAGATTCGACACAGGTAGACCTCATAGTGGTCTGATGGACTGTCATAGAAGACAGGTTCATAAGGCATTCATAACCCACATAGGCTTCAGGTTGAATTTAGAGGTGCAGGCAATGTATTCCTATGGGGAGAGAAGTCAATGCAAACTGTTTGAAGTAAACACCTTCTTTTAACTGCTAAGGGTTAATGCCACACGGCCAAGGTTAGGCTTGCACGGATCGGGAGGACCTCAGGAACGTACCTGAGGTCGAATTGTGCTTCTCACCCTAGCAGTTCTCTCACTGTCACCCAAAACAAATGACATTTTGGGCCTACTTTTCTCATGGTCGCTGCGCTCAGACCGAGCGAGCTACGGGATATCTCGTTGAACTCTGCACGGCCTAGAGATTATGTTTATGCCCTTGCCTGCTCTCTGTGTCTTTCAGCACCACACCTTTTCACTCCATCCTTGCTGTGTGTGTGTGTGTGTGTGTGTGAGAGCTTTTCTTTGACATCTGCTGGCGGAAATTACTGATTTACAGTTTAGGAGGGTTACCTAGTCACACATGTGAAGTTTTGGAAAGATGTGACTTTTTTAACCCTTCAAAACAGACAGTGTGACCCAATTAAAGGCACTTCCGGTTGGCACAGGAAGCTATAAGTAAACACATGTCTTTATTGACATAGCCACTTACAGAATCCTGAGTTTTAAGTCTTTAAGTTAAGAATTGACTGATCTACACAGGTTTGAATACAGTGATTTTCATAATGACAGGTTATGTGTTTCAAAACACTTTTAGGGTGAGCTAGCTTGATAGTTAACGTTTGCTTTAGTTTGCGCGCCAGCTCTGCAAATTCAGCAGGTGTGTGTGAAGGCTTCCAACAAAACTAATGACCTGCAGTGGATCAAACCATTGTGAGGCAAAGGGCGGGAGTCGCAATCTTTTGAAACTTAAAAACGCGCTATTAAGTGTCTATAATCAGCATAAGTGCTTTCATTGCGTTCATTGATGGGGTGATCCTGGAAATGAGTCACTAGTTCTGTGTGTAAATGGGCCCGTTTGATATTGTATAGAATGCTGTTTAAGTCTATTTTCTATTGTATACTGGGTTTCCCCAATGTAGTGTTTTTTGCTAAATGTGCAAGTGATTATATACATATATGACATTTGGAGTGTAGAGTGAAATGAAAGACAACCCCCCCTCTCCAAAAGTTGGGTCTGTGCTGTTGTGAGTTGAAAAGACTTGGATAAATTCATGATGAGAGGGGGTCAACTACCCCCTCTGCTGGGTAATCTAAGAAAGCAACTGGGGGAGGAAAAGGGGGGAGTGTACAGGGGGTTGGGGGGAAAAGAAGGGTGTGGTGTGGGTCCAAATTGTGGGTAGAGCCTATTCTAAATTTAGCTGCTCACACCAATTCTTAAAAATTAGGTCTGCTGTGGTTGTTGTTCAGTGTATCAGGTCTGTTGTGTGGAATTCATCATGTGGTATCTCCAAGAGAAATGGGCCATGTGTGGTGATGTAACCGTTAATGACTTTGAGGTTCCGTTTTCGATCTGGTGAAAGGAGGTGTGAGTGGTTAATAATGGGGATGTAAATAATTGCATTAGGGAAAAAGTGACTCTTGCTTCCTTGTGCATTGATGCATTCTGTTTGATGTTTTGTATGGGTCATTATCCATATTGTTTATGCCCACCGAGAGAACCACTATGCATGCTGGTGTCTAAATGAACCTCTGTTTTCTCCAGGACCTTTTTGAAATGGTAAAATGTTGCTCCAGGGTAACTCTCCACTTGTATGGGTTATGGGTTATGAAATGGAGGGATTCTATTAACATTTGAGTCTCCCAAGACTAGTATTGGTTTATTTCCCTTAAAATTCCAATCTGCCACCTTGCCATTTGGTGTAATACTTAAAGGCCCGTAGATGTCCTCCTAGGATCATAAATTAAACTGAGGTAAGCTCCAAGTTGCCTCTTTTTCTGGGTGGCAGTGCAGAAGTCGATGTGGTGAGAGATTCATTCAACCATAGTGTTGTTAAATATGAACATAAACGCCATATTGTGCATTTAAATGGTTTCATTGTTTTGTTAAAGGAAAGGAAAAACCTAAAAGAGGAAGTGCCAAACTAAAACCAAACAAACCATAAATATATAGAGTAGAAATAAATTATGAATAAAACCATGTTCTTCTCCATCCATTTTCCTGTCTGTTAAAACCCATTTTCTAATACAGGCCATTTGGTGTTATTGTCTGTAGGTTCTGGATCCACTCCCGTGCTGCCCACAGGTCCAGAGGCCCACAGGTCCAGCCTATATGTGACTGTAACCCTGATATGGTAAGGTGAGTGATGGGGTGCTCCTGGAAGTGGGTTATGAGTAAATTGTAGGTTGATGTGGGCACTTGGCCAATGCAAGTTCAAAACAGACAGTGTGACCCAATTAACCTCTTTGATCTCTAGGGGCGCTATTTCATTTTTGGATAAAAAACGTTCCCGTTTTAAGCGCGATATTTTGTCACGAAAAGATGCTCGACTATGCATATTCTTGACAGTTTTTGAAAGAAAACACTCTGAAGTTTCAGAATCTGCAAAGATATTGTCTGTAAGTGCCCCAGAACTCATTCTACAGGCGAAACCAAGATGATGCATCAACCAGGAAATGATCAGAATTTCTGAAGCTCTGTTTTCCATTGTCTCCTTATATGGCTGTGATTGCGCAAGGAATGAGCCTACACTTTCTGTCGTTCCCCCAAAGTGTTAGCAGCATTGTGACGTATTTGTAGGCATATCATTGGAAGATTGACCATAAGAGACTACATTTTCCAAGTGTCCGCCTGGTGTCCCTGCGTCGAAATTGGAGCGTAAAGCCAGGTGCAATTATTTTTCCATTTGAGAGCAAGGAGAAACCAGGCTTCCACGAAGGATATATCATTGAAGAGATATGTGGAAAAACACCTTGAGGATTGATTCTAAACCACGTTTGCCATGTTTCAGTCGATATTATGGAGTTAATTTGGAAAAAAGTTCGCGTTTTGAGGGCTGAATTTTCGTTTTTTTTTTTTTTTTTTTTTTTTTTTTTTGGTAGCCAAATGTGATGTACAAAACGGAGCTATTTCTAATACACAAAGAATCTTTTTGGAAAAACGGAGCATCTGCTATCTAACTGAGAGTCTCCTCATTGAAAACATCAGAAGTTCTTCAAAGGTAAGTTATTTTATTTGAAGGCTTTACTTGTTTTTGTGATAGTTGCCTGCTAAATGCTAACGCTAATGCTAACGCTAATGCTAACGCTAAATGCTACGCTAGCTAGCTACTGTTACACAAATGATTGTTTTCCTATGGTTGAAAAGCATATTTTGAAAATCTGAGATGACAGTGTTGTTAACAAAAGGCTAAGCTTGAGAGCTAGCATATTTATTTCATTTCATTTGCGATTTTCATGAATAGTTAACGTTGCGTTATGGTAATGAGCTTAGGTCTATAAATAGAATCCCTGGATCCGGGTTTGGTCGTCGCAACAGGTTAAAGGCACTTCCGGTTGGCACAGGAAGCTATACGTAAACACATATCTTGCTTGGGGTATTCTCTTACAGAATCCTGAGTTTAAAGTCTTTATGTTAAAAATTGACTGATCTAGACAGGGTTGAATGCAGTCATTTTCACATTTGCAGGTTATGTACATCAAAATACCTTTTGGGTGAATTTAACCACTTCCGGATGCTCCAGGATGCTTAGATTCGACACAGGTAGACCTCATAGTGGTCTGATGGACTGTCATAGAAGACGGGTTCATAAGGCATTCATAACCCACATAGGCTTCAGGTTGAATTTAGAGGTGCAGGCAATGTATTCCTATGGGGAGAGAAGTCAATGCAAACTGTTTGAAGTAAACACCTTCTTTTAACTGCTAAGGGTTAATGCCACACGGCCAAGGTTAGGCTTGCACGGATCGGGAGGACCTCAGGAACGTACCTGAGGTCGAATTGTGCTTCTCACCCTAGCAGTTCTCTCACTGTCACCCAAAACAAATGACATTTTGGGCCTACTTTTCTCATGGTCGCTGCGCTCAGACCGAGCGAGCTACGGGATATCTCGTTGAACTCTGCACGGCCTAGAGATTATGTTTATGCCCTTGCCTGCTCTCTGTGTCTTTCAGCACCACACCTTTTCACTCCATCCTTGCTGTGTGTGTGTGTGTGTGTGTGAGAGCTTTTCTTTGACATCTGCTGGCGGAAATTACTGATTTACAGTTTAGGAGGGTTACCTAGTCACACATGTGAAGTTTTGGAAAGATGTGACTTTTTTAACCCTTCAAAACAGACAGTGTGACCCAATTAAAGGCACTTCCGGTTGGCACAGGAAGCTATAAGTAAACACATGTCTTTATTGACATAGCCACTTACAGAATCCTGAGTTTTAAGTCTTTAAGTTAAGAATTGACTGATCTACACAGGTTTGAATACAGTGATTTTCATAATGACAGGTTATGTGTTTCAAAACACTTTTAGGGTGAGCTAGCTTGATAGTTAACGTTTGCTTTAGTTTGCGCGCCAGCTCTGCAAATTCAGCAGGTGTGTGTGAAGGCTTCCAACAAAACTAATGACCTGCAGTGGATCAAACCATTGTGAGGCAAAGGGCGGGAGTCGCAATCTTTTGAAACTTAAAAACGCGCTATTAAGTGTCTATAATCAGCATAAGTGCTTTCATTGCGTTCATTGATGGGGTGATCCTGGAAATGAGTCACTAGTTCTGTGTGTAAATGGGCCCGTTTGATATTGTATAGAATGCTGTTTAAGTCTATTTTCTATTGTATACTGGGTTTCCCCAATGTAGTGTTTTTTGCTAAATGTGCAAGTGATTATATACATATATGACATTTGGAGTGTAGAGTGAAATGAAAGACAACCCCCCCTCTCCAAAAGTTGGGTCTGTGCTGTTGTGAGTTGAAAAGACTTGGATAAATTCATGATGAGAGGGGGTCAACTACCCCCTCTGCTGGGTAATCTAAGAAAGCAACTGGGGGAGTGTACAGGGGGTTGGGGGGAAAAGAAGGGTGTGGTGTGGGTCCAAATTGTGGGTAGAGCCTATTCTAAATTTAGCTGCTCACACCAATTCTTAAAAATGAGGTCTGCTGTGGTTGTTGTTCAGTGTATCAGGTCTGTTGTGTGGAATTCATCATGTGGTATCTCCAAGAGAAATGGGCCATGTGTGGTGATGTAACCGTTAATGACTTTGAGGTTCCGTTTTCGATCTGGTGAAAGGAGGTGTGAGTGGTTAATAATGGGGATGTAAATAATTGCATTAGGGAAAAAGTGACTCTTGCTTCCTTGTGCATTGGTGCATTCTGTTTGATGTTTTGTATGGGTCATTATCCATATTGTTTATGCCCACCGAGAGAACCACTATGCATGCTGGTGTCTAAATGAACCTCTGTTTTCTCCAGGACCTTTTTGAAATGGTAAAATGTTGCTCCAGGGTAACTCTCCACTTTTATGGGTTATGAAATGGAGGGATTCTATTAACATTTGAGTCTCCCAAGACTAGTATTGGTTTATTTCCCTTAAAATTCCAATCTGCCACCTTGCCATTTGGTGTAATACTTAAAGGCCCGTAGATGTCCTCCTAGGATCATAAATTAAACTGAGGTAAGCTCCAAGTTGCCTCTTTTTCTGGGTGGCAGTGCAGAAGTCGATGTGGTGAGAGATTCATTCAACCATAGTGTTGTTAAATATGAACATAAACGCCATATTGTGCATTTAAATGGTTTCATTGTTTTGTTAAAGGAAAGGAAAAACCTAAAAGAGGAAGTGCCAAACTAAAACCAAACAAACCATAAATATATAGAGTAGAAATAAATTATGAATAAAACCATGTTCTTCTCCATCCATTTTCCTGTCTGTTAAAACCCATTTTCTAATACAGGCCATTTGGTGTTATTGTCTGTAGGTTCTGGATCCACTCCCGTGCTGCCCACAGGTCCAGAGGCCCACAGGTCCAGCCTATATGTGACTGTAACCCTGATATGGTAAGGTGAGTGATGGGGTGCTCCTGGAAGTGGGTTATGAGTTCCGTTTGTAGGTGTGCCCTTTTAATGTTATACAGGTGTTGTTTGAGTCTGGTTTCTATGGTGTGTTTGGTTTCTCCAATGTATTGTTTATTGCAAAGTGTACATGTAATTATATAAATGGTGTTATGTGTGTTCAATGAATAGGATTCTTGTACTGGTGCTGATGTGTGGCTGTGTATATTTGTAATGACCTTTATCTGTCGAAAATGGAAATTATGAGGTTTGAGGTCTTGTGGTGGCTTACTACTGAATCTTGCTTTGGTGAGGAGGTCCTTTAAGTGTTTGTTCTTTCTAAATGCTGAAATAATTCTGTATGGTTTGAGTGGTATGTAAGTGTGCTGAACTGTAGAGAAGTTGTGTTTGATTGATTGATGTAGGGGTCTAATTCTATGTGAAAATGTGGTTACTAGGGGGATGATAATTGTCTGTTGATTGAGTATTGATGACAAGGGAGAAGAGACAGAGGAAGTGTTCCGGTTTAGTGATTGGTGCAGATCACTTTCCATAGGGGAGTCAGGGTGAGGGAGGGAGATAGGATGAGAACCAGGGTAATGGTACACATTAGGGTTAGGCGTGAGGTTTGGGGAGGGGTCAAGGTTAGGAGTAGGATGATTTGCTGTGGTCTGTGAGTGTTGGATGAATGGGAGGGAGGGCGGCCAATGTGTTTTTAATGGTTCTTAAAAATCGTTTTGAATATCCTCTTCTAAGTGCATTGAATAGTGTATTTATTGCATAATCCAGGTCTTGCTTGCAAGATGATATCCTGTAGAACCGTATAATTTGTGATTTTATTATTCCCTTAAATGTATGTTTAGGATGGTAACTGTGTTTATGAAGTAAAGCATGTGTGTCTGTTGGTTTGAAGTAAACTCTAGTGTGTAGTGTTTTCTGTGATTGATTGTTATTATCTGGTTCGGTCTGGTCTGGTTCGGTCTGGTTCTGGTTCTGTTCTGGTCTGGTTTGGTTCGGTCTGGTCTGGTTCGCTCTGGTCTGGTTTGATCTGGTTCGCTCTGGTTCGGTCTGGTCTGGTCCGGTCTGGTTCGGTCTGGTCTGGTATGGTCTTTCTGGTTCGGTCTGGTCTGGTCTGGTTTGGTCCGGTCTGGTCCGGTCTGGTCTGGTCCGGTTCGGTCTGGTCTGGTTCGGTCTGGTCCGGTCTGGTTCGGGTCTGGTTCGGTCTGGTCTGGTTCGGGTCTGGTTCGGGTCTAGTCCGGTCTGGTCTGGTTCGGGTCTGGTTCGTGTCTAGTCCGGTCTGGTCTGGTTCGGGTCTGGTTCGGGTCTGGTCCGGTCTGGTCTGGTTCGGGTCTGGTCCGGTCTGGTCCGGTCTGTTCTGGTCCGGTCTGGTCTGGTTCGGTCTGGTCTGGTCTGGTCCGGTCTGGTTCGGTCTGGTCTGGTTCGGTATGGTCTGGTTCGGTCTGGTTCGGTCTGGTCTGGTTCGGTCTGGTCTGGTCTGGTTCGGTCTGGTCTGGTCTGGTTCGGTCTGGTCTGGTTCGGTCTGGTCTGGTCCGGTCTGGTCCGGTTTGGTCCGGTCTGGTTCGGTCTGGTTCGGTTCGGTCTGGTTCGGTCTGGTTCGGTCTGGTTCGGTCTGGTCTGGTTCGGTCTGGTTCAGTCTGGTTCGTTCTGGTCTGGTTCGTTCTGGTCTGGTTCGGTCTGGTCTGGTTCGGTATGGTCTGGTTCGGTATGGTCTGGTTCGGTATGGTCTGGTCTGGTTCGGTCTGGTCTGGTCCGGTCTGGTTCGTTCTGGTTCGTTCTGGTTCGGTCTGGTTCGGTCTGGTCTGGTTCGGTCTGGTCTGGTTCGGTCTGGTCCGGTCTGGTCTGGTTCGTTCTGGTTCGGTCTGGTCTGGTCTGGTTCGGTCTGGTTCGGTCTGGTCCGGTCTGGTCCGGTCTGGTCTGGTTCGTTCTGGTTCGGTCTGGTCTGGTCTGGTTCGGTCTGGTTCGGTTCGGTCTGGTCTGGTCTGGTTCGGTCTGGTCTGGTTCGGTCTGGTCTGGTTCGGTCTGGTCCGGTCTGGTCTGGTTCGTTCTGGTTCGGTCTGGTCTGGTCTGGTCTGGTCTGGTTCGGTCTGGTTCGTTCTGGTTCGGTCTGGTTCGGTCTGGTCCGGTCTGGTTCGGTCTGGTTCGGTCTGGTTCGGTCTGGTCTGGTTCGGTCTTGTTCGGTCTGGTCTGGTTCGGTTCGGTCTAGTCTGGTCTGGTTCGGTCTGGTCTGGTTCGGTCTGGTCTGGTCTGGTTCGGTCTGGTCTGGTTCGGTCTGGTCTGGTCTGGTCTGGTTCGGTCTGGTCTGGTTCGGTCTGGTCTGGTCTGGTTCGGTCTGGTTCGGTCTGGTCTGGTCTGGTTCGGTCTGGTCTGGTCTGGTTCGGTCTGGTCTGGTTGGTCTGGTTCGGTCTGGTTCGGTCTGGTCTGGGTTCTGGTCTGGTCTGGTTCGGTCTGGTTCGGTCTGGTTCGGTCTGGTCTGGTTCGGTCTGGTTCGGTCTGGTCTGGTTCGGTCTGGTCTGGTTCGGTCTGGTCTGGTCAGTCTGGTTCGGTCTGGTCTGGTCTGGTTCGGACTTCTGGTCTCTGGTCTGGTCTGGTTCGTTCTGGTTCGCTCTGGTTCGGTCTGGTGGTCTGGTTCGGTCTGGTCTGGTTCGGTCTGGTTCGGTCTGGTCTGGTCTGGTTCGGTCTGGTTCGGTCTGGTCTGGTCCGGTCTGGTCTGGTCTGGTCTGGTTCGGTCTGGTCTGGTTCGGTCTGGTCTGGTCTGGTCTGGTCGGTCTGGTCTGGTTCGGTCTGGTCTCGGTCTGGTTCGGTATGGTCTGGTCTGGTTCGTTCTGGTCTGGTTCGGTCTGGTTCGGTCTGGTTCGGTCTGGTTCGGTCTGTTCTGGTCTGGTCTGGTCTGGTTCGTTCTGGTTCGCTCTGGTTCGGTCTGGTCTGGTTCGGTCTGGTCTGGTCTGGTTCGGTCTGGTTCGGTCTGGTCTGGTCTGGTTCGTTCTGGTTCGCTCTGGTTCGGTCTGGTCTGGTCTGGTTCGGTCTGGTCTGGTTCGGTCTGGTCTGGTCTGGTCTGGTCTGGTTCGTTCTGGTTCGGTGGTTCGTCTGGTTCGGTCTGGTCTGGTCTGGTTCGGTCTGGTCTGGTTCGTTCTGGTTCGCTCTGGTTCGGTCTGGTCTGGTTCGTATGGTCTGGTTCGGTCTGGTTCGGTCTGGTCTGGTTGGTCTGGTCTGGTTCGGTCTGGTCTGGTCTGGTCTGGTTCGGTCTGGTTCGGTCTGGTTCGGTCTGGTCTGGGTCTGGTTCGGTCTGGTTCGGTCTGGTCTGGTCTGGCCGGTCTGGTCTGGTTCGGTCTGGTCTGGTCTGGGCTCTGGTTCGGTCTGGTTCGGTCTGGTCTGGTTCGGTCTGGTCTGGTCCGGTCTGGTCTGGTCTGGTTCGTTCTGGTTCGGTTTGGTTCGGTCTGGTCTGGTCTGGTTCGGTCTGGTCTGGTTCGTTCTGGTTCGCTCTGGTTCGGTCTGGTCTGGTTCGGGTCTGGTTCGGTCTGGTTCGGGTCTGGTTCAGTCTGGTTCGCTCTGGTCTGGTTCGGTCTGGTCTGGTTCAGTCTGGTATGGTCTGGTCTGGTTCGTTCTGGTTCGCTCCGGTTCGGTCTGGTCCGGTCTGGTTCGTTCTGGTTCGGTCTGGTCTGGTCTGGCCAGGTCTGGTCTGGTTCGGTCTGGTCTGGTCTGGTCCGCTCTGGTTCGGTCTGGTCTGGTCTGGTCTGGTTCGGTCTGGTTCGGTCTGGTACGGTCTGGTCTGGTCTGGTCTGGTCTGGTTCGGTCTGGTCTGGTCTGGTCGGTCTGGTCTGGTTCGGTCTGGTCTGGTTCGGTCTGGTCTGGTCTGGTCCGGTCTGGTCCGGTTTGGTCCGGTCTGGTTCGGTCTGGTCTGGTTCGGTATGGTCTGGTCTGGTTCGGTCTGGTCTGGTTCGGTCTGGTTCGGTCTGGTCTGGTCTGGTTCGGTCTGGTTCGGTTCTGGTCTGGTCTGGTCCGGTCTGGTCCGGTCTGGTTCGGTCTGGTCTGGTTCGGTTTGGTCTGGTTCGGTCTGGTTCGGTCTGGTTCGGTCTGGTCTGCTCCGGTCTGGTCTGGTTCGGTCTGGTCTGGTCTGGTCTGGTTCTGGTTCGGTCTGATCTGGTTCGTTCTGGTTCGGTCTGGTTCGTTCTGGTTCGGTCTGGTCTGGTCTGGTTCGGTCTGGTTCGGTCTGGTCTGGTTCGGTCTGGTCTGGTCTGGTCCGGTCTGGTCTGGTTCGTTCTGGTTCGGTCTGGTCTGGTCTGGTTCGGTCTGGTCTGGTCTGGTTCGTTCTGGTTCGTTCTGGTTCGGCTCTGGTTCGGTCTGGTCCGGTCTGGTCCGGTCTGGTCCGGTCTGGTCCGTTCTGGTCTGGTTCGGTCTGGTTCGGTCTGGTCTGGTTCGGTCTGGT
>NW_027258580.1:0-65660 GCF_045791955.1 Oncorhynchus clarkii lewisi
TATGAGGAGTGGGTTGGAACTGGGGAGGAGAGGAAGAGGGGAAAGGGGGTGGGGAGAGGGATATGAGGAGTGGGTTGGAACTGGGGAGGAGGGAGGAAGAGGGGAAAGGGGGTGGGGAGAGGGATATGAGGAGTGGGTTGGAACTGGGGAGGAGAGGACTGGGGAGAGGGGAAAGGGGGTGGGGAGAGGGATATGAGGAGTGGGTTGGAACTGGGGAGGAGAGGAAGAGGGGGGAAAGGGGGTGGGGAGAGGGATATGAGGAGTGGGTTGGAACTGGGGAGGAGAGGAAGAGGGGGGAAAGGGGGTGGGGAGAGGGATATGAGGAGTGGGTTGGAACTGGGGAGGAGAGGAAGAGGGGAAAGGGGGTGGGGAGAGGGATATGAGGAGTGGGTTGGAACTGGGGAGGAGAGGAAGAGGGGGGAATGGGGGAGGGGAGAGGGATATGAGGAGTGGGTTGGAACTGGGGAGGAGAGGAAGAGGGGAAAGGGGGTGGGGAGAGGGATATGAGGAGTGGGTTGGAACTGGGGAGGAGGGAGAAGAGGGGAAAGGGGGTGGGGAGAGGGATATGAGGAGTGGGTTGGAACTGGGGAGGAGAGGAAGAGGGGAAAGGGGGTGGGGAGAGGGATATGAGGAGTGGGTTGGAACTGGGGAGGAGGGAGAAGAGGGGAAAGGGGGTGGGGAGAGGGATATGAGGAGTGGGTTGGAACTGGGGAAGAGAGGAAGAGGGGAAAGGGGGTGGGGAGAGGGATATGAGGAGTGGTTTGGAACTGGGGAGGAGAGGGGAAAGGGGGTGGGGAGAGGGATATGAGGAGTGGGTTGGAACTGGGGAGGAGAGGGGAAAGGGGGTGGGGAGAGGGATATGAGGAGTGGGTTGGAACTGGGGAGGAGGGAGAAGAGGGGAAAGGGGGTGGGGAGAGGGATATGAGGAGTGGGTTGGAACTGGGGAGGAGAGGGGAAAGGGGGTGGGGAGAGGGGAGGAGTGGGTTGGAACTGGGGAGAGAGGAAGAGGGGAAAGGGGGTGGGGAGAGGGATATGAGGAGTGGGTTGGAACTGGGGAGGAGAGGAAGAGGGGGGAAAGGGGGTGGGGAGAGGGATATGAGGAGTGGGTTGGAACTGGGGAGGAGAGGAAGAGGGGGGAAAGGGGGTGGGGAGAGGGATATGAGGAGTGGGTTGGAACTGGGGAGGAGAGGAAGAGGGGGGAAAGGGGGTGGGGAGAGGGATATGAGGAGTGGGTTGGAACTGGGGAGGAGAGGAAGAGGGGGGAATGGGGGAGGGGAGAGGGATATGAGGAGTGGGTTGGAACTGGGGAGGAGAGGAAGAGGGGGGAAAGGGGGTGGGGAGAGGGATATGAGGAGTGGGTTGGATCTGGGGAGTAGAGGAAGAGGGGCGAATGGTAAAGGAAGGGAGAGAACTAAGGGAGGTGAAGTTTGAAGATGGGGAAAAGGGGAGGCCATTAGCCTGTTTTCAATGGGGTTGGATTACTGTACATGTACTGTCTATCAGCCCTCTCTGAGCAAACCTTCTCTCCCAGGATGGCCTTCTACCTGGACAGCGTGATGAGCTGCACTAGAACCCTGCTGAGGGCCATCTCTGGCTGGGTCCCCCGTCACCTGATAGGGGCCGTGCTGGTGTCCCTGCCCGCTGTGTCCGTCTTCTCACACGTCACCTGTGACATGCACCTCTCCATACAGGTGAGTGTATTCTGTTCGTTTGCCCTGGTCATTTCCTCCAGAGTTTGCTAATGCTAACGATTGTTCCTTCCTGCGTCTCTATCTGTGTCTCCCAGTTCACCATGCTCACCTGCTGTGCAGTGATCATTGCCATCATCCAGTACTGTAACTTCTGCCAGCTGAGCTGCTGGATGCGCTCGGCCATGGCCACGGTGGTGGGACTGGTGCTGTTCGCCCTGCTCTTCAGCCCGCCCTGCAGGTCAGACACGTTACAATGGATTCTATTTTTTAACACATTTATGGCCTTTTTTTGTTGGTCGGAAAGGACCTTAAAGGGGCATCTGCAGTTCAAACAATAACAACACTGTTTTAGTAAACAACTGAGGAACGGAGCTGGAGAAATGTAACCACCCTCAAATTTGTATATTACCCATTTAGTCCACTACCAATGCACTCACTAAAGTTCGATAGGATATTGTATACAATATTACCACAATGTCATAATTTAGTATGACTTTTCCTTTGTGCTGACACTGTGTGTAATTGAATTTGTCGTGGACTCGATTAATCTCATCCGACTGTGTCTCGTGTTTTTGTCCCCTCTGTCTTCCAGTTCTGCCAACAGTATGTTATTTTGGTGAGTAGAATGAAGTTATCCATACAACTAAGATTATAAATATATATCTGACTCCACCTTTCCTTAACTCCTTCCATCTCTCTTTCTCCATCCCTCCTTCCTTCCTTTTCTCCCTCCCTGCCTACATTTCTCTCCATCTCCACTTCCCTACCTCATTCTCCAACTCTCCATCCCTCCCTTCTCTCCTTCCTTGTTTCTCCACCCTCTCTCTTTCCCCTTCTCTCTCCATCTCTCCCTCCCTTTCTCTCTCCTCCAGGTCTGGCGACGCCACCAACAACAGTAACCGCAGCAGTGTTGTACATGGTCAGCCTGAGCCCGCCGCTGACCCCGTGCCCCGCCTCCAGGACCTGCTGGGCCCCGAGGTGGGAGTGGCCTTCTTCCTGCTCCTCCTGCTCGTCTGGTTCCTCAACCGCGAGTTTGAGGTCAGCTACCGCCTCCATTACCACGGCAACGTGGAGGCCGACCAGCACCGCATCAAGATCCAGAACATGAGGGACCAAGCCGATTGGTTGCTTAGGAACATCATCCCCATCCACGTGGCAGAGCAGCTCAAAGTGACTCAGAGTTACTCCAAAAACCATGGTAATGTTGGCGTGATTTTTGCCAGTATCGTTAACTTTAGCGAGTTCTACGAGGAGAGTTACGAGGGCGGCAAGGAGTGCTACCGCGTGCTCAACGAGCTCATCGGTGACTTCGACGAACTGCTTCGCGAGCCGCCCTTCAACAACATCGAGAAGATCAAGACCATTGGTGCCACGTACATGGCGGCGGCTGGGCTGAACGCGCAGCAGTGCGCCGAGACGCCGCACCCTGACGGCCACCTGCGGGCGCTGTTTGACTTCGCACTGGAGATGATGCGCGTGGTGGACGACTTCAACAAGAACATGCTGGGCTTCAAGTTCAAGTTGCGCATCGGTTTCAACCATGGCCCTTTGACTGCAGGGGTGATCGGCACCACTAAGCTGCTCTACGACATCTGGGGCGACACAGTGAACATCGCCAGTCGCATGGACACTACGGGCGTGGAGTGCCGCGTGCAGGTGAGCGAGGAGAGCTACTGCGCCCTCAGTGCCATGGACTACAACTTTGACTACCGCGGCACAGTCAACGTCAAGGGCAAAGGTCAAATGAAGACCTTTCTGTTCCCCAAGAGTGCGGACAGCGGCGCCCCCGTGCCTCAGTACCTGCTCTCCGTCTCGCCAGAGATCCGGGTGCAGGTGGA
The DNA here is from genome assembly GCF_045791955.1 of Oncorhynchus clarkii lewisi. Lineage (NCBI taxonomy): Eukaryota > Metazoa > Chordata > Actinopteri > Salmoniformes > Salmonidae > Oncorhynchus > Oncorhynchus clarkii. The sequence continues at coordinate 3,530 of NW_027258580.1, forward strand.
CGGGAGTATCGGGCGCTCGCCAACGGATGAGCTCTCTAATATGGTGCCTAGCTCCATCTCTGGTGTACCCAGTACCACCAGTCCCTCGCTCAGCTCTGGGGTGTCCACGGGTCTGCTGCGGCCTGAGAGGGGGGTGGTGGAGGCTGGAGATAGGCCAGACAGTCGGCAACAATACTACTGTAGCCCTACTACTACAGAGACCATCGCAGCCAGACGCTCCTCCTCATCATCCTATGTTGGTCTAGCCTCCCTGCCTATCACTAGTCAAGCTGGAGCTACTTTGAAAGTCAAACAACCAAATCAGTCCATCACTAATAAAGATGAAACTCCTTCAACCAGCGTCCAACAACCAAATCTTCCCGCCACTAGTCTAGCTGGAGCTCTTTTGACAGTCCAACAACCAAATCTGCCCGCCACTAGTCTAGCTGGAGCTCTTTTGACAGTCCAACAACCAAATCTGCCCGCCACTAGTCTAGCTGGAGCTCTTTTGACAGTCCAACAACCAAATCTGCCCGCCACTAGTCTAGCTGGAGCTCTTTTGACAGTCCAACAACCAAATCTGCCTGCCACTAGTCTAGCTGGAGCTCTTTTGACAGTCCAACAACCAAATCCACCCATCAATTATAAAGGTGATACTCCTTCAACCAACGTCCAACAACCAAATCCACCCATCAATTATAAAGGTGAAACTCCTTCAACCAACGTCCAACAACCAAATATGCCCACCACTAGTCTAGCTGGAGCTCCTACAACAAACGTCCTCCAACAACCAAAACCTGTGGCGCCTGCATCACTCCAGTCTCTCTCCCCTCAGAATGCCACAGCAACTGAGTCACGGAAGGAGGTGGAAAAAGAGAAAGAGGAGCAGGACGATGATGACATTATTGGCGAGCTAACGAAACTCTAAGACAGTTATGTCTGCGATAGTTTTTTGCATTAGCCTTCAGCCCTTTAAGCACGGCCTTTCTTGCATTCCTGCCAGTTGAAGCTTATTATGGAACAGTCATATGTGACGAGAAGGCATACAGGAGGTAGCACCTAAATGGCAGACTGTAAGAAACCAGTTTCTGGCTCCTCTGTTGTCAATTCTTCTCCAGGTTCGTGCTCATTAGGACACACCTTTGTTAATCTTTTTTCAACTGTATGCGAAAATGAGCGTTTCTTATTGAACAAGTTCAGATACTACGTCTGTTTTCTTCCCGTTCATGCCCACTGAACACGACCGATGTAGCTGGTGGCCACAGTCAGAGTGAATAAGAAGATAGGGAAAGTACGATGGGCGCTATTACTGAACTTATGTTGCTATAGAAACCCAGCCTCCTATGATCTACTTGATTCTCACTAACATCTTTAGACTTTTTTTGTTGTTGTATGTTTTTGGCTTTTTTTTTCTCGCCTTTGTTTTTTTATGTCTTGATTAAGTGCCTTTAGCACAAAATAATGTGTAGACCAAGCTGGTCTGGACGAGGAACGAAGAAGAAGCATAAAGGGGAAAGAACACTGGGAAAGACTTTGACACTACCATACTGTGAACCTTATGTACATTTTAAGGCAAAAGCTTGGTTTCTGTCAGTTTGTTATAGTTGTCTTTGGTCTGTGTAGCTATGAAATTGCTTTTATTACTGTAGTTAAGGAGTTTACAAGAATCGGAGCAATAAGAAATGCCACAGTGAAGAGTGAATGATGGGTTACAAAGGGAAGCAAGATGGAGTCGTCTTTTCACAGTGAATCACTTTAAATTGTCTAACAAAAGCACAGGCCTCGCACAACGCTCTCAGACAAACCCACAACAATATCTAGAACATCAGTCGGAAGGCTTGACTGTGTGCTTGTGTCTGTGCGCTACACTACAGTAATAACTGCCATCCACGGCCTCATGCGGAGAGGTGGCTGGCTGTAAGTTGTCATTCTGCAAAAGATGAAACCGTGGGAAGAGGTGGGGAGTGTGATTAAGACATTATGAAATCCCTCTTGCTGATGTAGTATCTTTTCTCCTGGCCCTGGTTAAAAGTAAGGACCTCTGTCTTACTAGCCTCAAGCCGTCAACTAGACCTTGGTAATAGTAATTAGGGCTGAATCCTAACTCCCACTTAAGTCTGTTTTAAGTCAAAGTCTCCAATTGACATCAATGCATGACTAAGTGAAAATGTTTAAGTTAGGACTTGACCCTAACTCTTTAACATATCACTAATTAGCTTCAGCTGCACATTAGCTCTGCAAGTCTATAAAGCTAACTTTTAGCACCACAGGTTGGTTCATGTGCCATAACCTCTTCCTAGTATTTTACAGGAATGCAATCTGTTGTTAGGCTACCGTTGTTGAGGTTTGAAGTGCACCCCTCTAGGTAGGCTTCCTAATAGGTAGTTTCTATTGAACGTGCTGGTTTGCTTACAATACAGTTAACAATCTGCTAAAATTGTTACATATTGTTACATATACATATCATGTACATATCATGTGGAATAGGCAAGAGCACAAACAGATCTGGGACCAGGCTAATCTTGAGTAGTCTCTTGTGACAGACCTGAGTTAAGATGTTGAGTGATCCAGTTTAACGGAATGGTAGATTGGTATATTGACCTTCAAATAGGACTTGATCTGCTATCGCCACGCCCCCCCTGTTACTCTACCGTCAGGCTATTTAGAAATACATGCAAGGGGGAATGCACCTGATTCCTCTTGTTACAGCATTCCTGCCAAATTAGATCCTGGATAATAAGGGACGTTTCTAACATGTGTCATGTAAACAACATATACAAATAAACATGTCAAGTGTGCATGTTCAGTGCTACATATTTTCCTGTTTGTTTTGTTGAAGTTGAGATCTTGTTGTTTTCTTTTTATATATATACACATGTACTGTATGCATTGTTTTATCAGAACCTTTCTTGAGATAATTGAGTATGGTGAACTGTACAGTGCATATCCTCCAACTGCAAGTCTAATCATCCCTGTCACTTTCTCTCTGTTTTAGTGAAAGGGCTTGGGTGCTCGGGGGAAATAACAAAACAAGTAATGGTACTGCTAGGCTTCCATCCAATTGGCGACCGATTTTCATGCGAATATTCTAAAATCTACATCTGCGTATTTTTCCACCAGTGGTGTGTTTCCACCAGTGGTGTGTTTCCACCAGTGGTGTGTTCCCACCAGTGGTGTGTTTCCATGGTGTGTTTCCACCAGTGGTGTGTTTCCACCAGTGGTGTGTTTCCACCAGTGGTGTGTTTCCATGGTGTGTTTCCACCAGTGGTGTGTTTCCACCAGGGGTGTGTTTCCACCAGTGGTGTGTTTCCACCAGGGGTGTGTTTCCACCAGGGGTGTGTTTCCACCAGTGGTGTGTTTCCACCAGTGGTGTGTTTCCACCAGTGGTGTGTTTCCACCAGTGGTGTGTTTCCACCAGTGGTGTGTTTCCATGGTGTGTTTCCACCAGTGGTGTGTTTCCACCAGTGGTGTGTTTCCACCAAACGGACTTGTTGAGGATAAAAATCAGTGCATGATGACAAAGTGCACACAAAATATACTTTTTCACTTAAGTTTTCACGTACCAAATAAAAATCTAAAGTTCAGTGTGTTTCCATTGCATTTTCAACTCTACCAATAGTTTTGTTATAAAAAAAAACTGTTGGGTAAAATAGCAAATTTGCCTTCTCTGGTCTTGGTACATGCGCTCTAACCAACAGCTCACAGATACAGTGCGGATAGGCTCGTCTACATAATGAGATTATTATGGATAATAGCGAGAAAATTTGTATTTTTTAAATGGCAATCAAGTGTCGATCAACATGTCACCAGAATCAGACCCTGGAGATTTTTTGGAAAGGAGCATCAAGATCACTGTGCACTTTCATCACCCTGTGAAGTTCTTCATAAGTTAGGCCTATTTCATCTGTAGCCTAATACTGCTTATCATCGCGTGACTCAAGGTTTACTTCAATATGATTATTATTTACCTCATTTCCACTGCCATTTCTCGCATAATTAATAAAAAAATGACCAACATAGAAAGATCCCACCCCGTCGAACAAACAAATTATCTTTTGGCATTTATAAAATTGTACCTAAACTTCCTGTTTCCATCACAGATGTCGTTATTTTAAAAAAATGATACGGTATGACCTTACTCACATAAAAACTGGGGATGGAAACGTCTTATTATTATTTGTGACCTCAGACATACTTTGAAACCTCAAAGGTACAATATCAAAGCGTTCTGAATTAGGAGTAGAACTTGGGAAGTAAATGTTCATAGTAAAAGACTCCAAAGCAACATGTTTTAGTTTAGTAAAGATGGAGAGACTCAGGATATCCCAGCAATCATTTGGGTTTTAAGTGCATCTTTCAACTTTCAGTACTTAAGTTTCTCTTTTGTAGTGCCATAATTGGTTTTACTACAGGTTCCTGTGTGTACTGCAAGAGTTTGCTAGTAGTGCCTTTTCAGTCATAGGAAAATCCTCTCTAAATCAACTCTGATATAATTTAATTAAGATTGCCACGTTTTGTTTCTCAAACCTCCTTGAATACACTTTTTTTGTTGCTTTTTGACATGTGTACATATTTTTCTCATCCAAGTTCTTTAAAATGTTTATATGAATTTGACATGTGCCTTTTCTACTTCATAACCTGCTGAGCAATTGTTTCCAACATTTAGTATCACTGAATGAGTATGAAACTCAATATTGCAGTTCATTGTCACTTTTTGGTACACAGCTGCCACTTGTTTGTTCTGATGTGGATTTAAAAACAGGGAATAACAAAAATGTAGTTTTGCTTTGTTTGACTGGATATTGTTGTACTGTGTAGAATTGCTTGAATGGGGTTAGGCCCATTTTAAGTGCATTAATCTACAAACGGGATTGTTTTCAAATTGTCAAATGTATTCTTGCCGATTATGAGCGTGCAACCCTTGTTGTAAACCTACCCAAATTGCATTGATTACAATAAAGGGACATATTGGAAACAATCAGTTTAAATCATAAACATCACACAGTGTTATGTTGCTAAATGTCCCAAGGAAGGGGAATCTGCATAATTGAGGTCTGGACACATGAAAGGAAGATAAAACCCAGATATTAGCTACAGCTTATCTTATTGCTTTTGAGAAACTCTGCTTATCAACCTATGGATTCCTGGTGTTTTATCGTGTTGATGCTGGATAAGTAGCGTTCTTTAGAAAGCGAAGGGAAATAAATAGTTGAATTTAAGGCTAACTCTTATAGAGTTGTTGGAGCTCAAATCTTGAGCCCAATTCAGTCCGAACCGTACTGTGATGATGGCTCTATTTTCATTTCACACTGCAACTGTGGTGAATGTGTTACTGAACCAGCTCAGTTCAGCTCGGTTGGGTTCAGTAGTGTGAAAAAGGAATTGTGTTCGCTACTTCAAAAAAAGCGTAGGTTTTTTTTTGTACTAACTTGCCTTCCTGCAAAAAGGACTTCATGAATTGACAATGGGATGGAAACGGTGTGAACTAACAGAATGGCACACTGGGACTAGTTTTGATGCCAAATAGAGATGCCATTGATTTGATGTATGTTTGGCCTTATTTCCCCCTCTTTCATTTGCCCGGTCTTGTCGTGCACATTGATGACGGGTTGTTTCTATACTCACTAGTACGATATGTATGCGGTATGTATACATTTTGTACAAAGCACTCACTCTGTATGTACATATGCATTTTATATTTTGTATTATTTATACAGGTGCCATTGTTGAAGGGTTGAGGAATACATGGAAGGTTAGATAAACGTTAGAACAATTACGTCCAAATGTCATGTTTGCCTGCATGTATAGTATGTGTGTGTACCTACACTACGAATGTTTGTGTACCTGTATGATTGTGGGAGAGGGATGCTCTAACTTACCCCAGTAGGCCTAGGATTGTGTGCTGCCTGAACTTGTCCATTTCTTTCCACCTCAGTATGTCAGTCAATTTACATTTGAGTAATTTAGCAGACACTCTGATCCAGAGCATTTTTTCCCATACTGGTCCCCCATGGGAATCGAAAACACACAACTTGCCATTGCAAGCACCATGTTCTACCAACTGAGCCACATGGGACACTGACAAGGACCTATAAGGACATTTTCCTGCCACCACTACTTCTATATGGGCCTAGGCGACAGATCTCTCCATCCTAAGGGATCCCATGGTATTCCCCCATGAGTAGCCTGGTCGGTCTCAGATTGGTTTGTGCTGTTGGCAGCTCCTATGGTCAATGTAACAGCAAACAATGAGCGTAGGAGTTGACGAGACAGTGCAAACAGATCTGGGACCAGGCTACATCATCAACACCCTGCAAGGTAAAATCACACTGCTAGATTTCTGTTCATGTTTTCAGACCCTGTTTCATATAGTTGTGGCTGGTAGATCTTTGGCCTCCCTCCCACTGTATTTTATATAGCCTATAGCACGCTGCATTTTTGGAGGGGTCTGCAAATGAAGGTAAAAAAAAAGAATAAAGTGATTTTTTTTTTCCTGAGATTTGTTTGGATGGTTCTGTTTGCATTGCTTGATATTTACCCATTATTACAACTTTTGATGATGCATTTACAATTGACATGTAAACTTCTGTTGCTTGGCTCCTTAAATTGATACAAATGTAGTTAACTAGATGAATGGACAAGGGTGAAGTGCCCCAAAATGGTCTTATGAGGGTTGGTGACTTGGTGACGCATAATACACAATGTATATGGGGGGCTGCACAATAACTGCTCACTTGTACATTGTTCTGTAACACTTTAGGTTAGAAAGTGCTTTGACAGCTACTTAATTTTTTGGGTTATTCCACCCCTAGAGGCTTGTTGATGTACGTCCACATGACGCACGGTAGGGCATAGGTTTGCGTAGGGCGTGATTGCACAGCCCCTCCCCCCCCACAGTCGAGCTAGAAAGAAAAAAACTTTTTGTATCGGAGGAATCAACAGCCGCCATCTTGACGCGGCTCAGAATCAGGATTTTGGGAGAGCATTATTTTTTAGACCGAAACGAGCCATTTAGACCGTGCTCAAACGGCTTTATTCTGCAGAAAATCGAAGTCTTTATTCCTTCGGAGAGAATTGTTGAGAAAAAACGAGGATTGGATCAGTTTTTGTCGTCTAGAGAGCCCCTCGTATATTTGATTTCCCCTTCAGAGAGCGCCGCTTCTCCGTATCTCCGTTCCGAGACGATGCATTTATCGAGAGACAGTATCGAGAAAAATACATCGGCGCATACAAAATATTTTTGGAAATTTCTTGTCTTTATTGGAGGCGAAAATTGAATTTAAGGCTGTTCATTTGGACCGGGAAAAGGCGCTTATTTAAAGATGCCCATCTAGGGATTTATGGAGAAAGGGACTTGAATCCACACTATATACTTTTTTTTGCTACTATTTTAATTTATTTTTCGTGAACCGAAATATTTTTGGGCCATAATTATTAACGATAATTATGTGGGTGTTGGGTGTTGGATTATCATGGGGTGATTGTCAGCGGCGAAGCGTGGCGCTGTTGCCTTTATTTTGAAACATTCTACTCGGCTGACTACTGCAAGCATTTTTCTATCTTGCCAGCTAGTTGGTTAAATACGTGGGGTGTGAGTAAGAAAGAAGATTGTTGCCATTAAAAAAAATCTAGCTGGAAGGAGTCGAATTTCATTTTGCATCATTATTTAGTGATCATTCTTACGGATCAGAATGGCTGAGAATTTGCTGGACGTCGGACCTCCCAACGCAAAGCGACCGAAACTCAATTCACCTGCGCTTTCAGCGTCAGATGGTCCAGGTAAGCACCAAGTAGGGCCTATTTGGTCGTCAGTCTATTAATTAAAAAAATGATGCTAACAGTGCATGAGTTATTTTAGTGATAATGAAAACGGTACTTTTATGTTTTGTCTGGTGTTGACTGCGTTCGCTCGTGCACAATGTTCCTCACTTGGAACTTTCATATGTCAGCTCTCGAGCTTTGCAGTCTAGTTGCTCGTGGTATTAAATTGTCACACCCGACTGTCACTGAATGTACAGTCACCCGTCTCTAGTAGCCAATCCCCCGCTGCTCTCTTCTCGACTTACCCATATGCCTTGGTAGTAAAGTCAGTCTACTGGCGGTGTTGGTATTGCACCATGTGCTGATGTGTCTGTCGCTCCTTCTCCGTTTACTAGCTACGCCTCTAAAAACTTGTCACCCCTATGTTCCGGATAATGTCATTGTGGTGGGGTGAGTTGGAGACTTGTGATATAGCCGCCGCGTCTGTTCAAAAGAAAATTGCAACCTGTTGAATTTGGTTAATTTCAACACTGATAGACACTTGTTAACCTACCGGTATAGGACTATTGTATGAGCACAGACAACAGAAGTGTCAACATGAACTTGAAAGTAAGTTATATACATGTTCATATAGTGAAACCGATAGCAAATACTTGGACGCTGCCCTTGAATAGGGGCCCTGCAGTGAAGTTTATGGACAGGTCTCCTGTGCTTATAAACCTAGCCTCCCAGACAATAACAATAGTCTACCACAGCGCTGCCTTGGTTGTTTTTTTTGTTATCAGAGAGAGAACATTAAGCCTAAACCTAACCTCGGGGTCTACCACCACACTGTACCCACCCAAACACTCAGGAAACAACAGATGGTGCACCCCCCTATCCACATTGATGGGACCGCAGTGGAGAAGGTTGAAAGCTTCATGTTCCTTGGCGTACACATCACTGACAAACTGAAATGGACTACCCACACAGACAGTGTGGTGAAGAAGGCGCAACCGAGGCTCTTCAACCTCATCAGGCTGAAGAAATTTGGCTTGGCACCTAAAACCCTCAACTTTTGCAGATGCACAATTGGGAGCATTCTGTTGGGCTGCATCACCGCATGGTACAGCAATTGCACGCCCGCAACCGCAAGGCTCTCCAGAAGGTGGTGCGGTCTGCATAACGCATCACCGGGGGCAAACTACCTGCCCTCCAGGACACCTACAGCACCCGATGTCACAGGAAGGCCAAAAATATCATTAAGGACAACAACCACCCGAGCCACTGTCTGTTCACCCCGCTATCATCCAGAAGGCGAGGTCAGTACAGGTGCATCAAAGCTGTTTTTCAGTGTCTCGGTCCCAGCTATCTCAAGGCCATCATACTGCTGAACAGCAATCACTAGCACATTAGAGGCTCTACTTTAATAAATGGAACACTGGTGACTTTGTTTACCTATCGGGCATTACTTCTCTCATGTATATACTGTATTCTATACTATTCCACTGTATTTTAGTCCATGCCGCTCTGACATCACTCATCCATATATGTATATATTCTTAATTCCATTCCTTACTTTAGATTTGTCTATTGGATAAATGTTGATAAATTGTTAGATATTTCTTATTAGATGTTACTGCACTCTCGGAGCTAGAAGCGCAAGCATTTCGCTACACCGCAATAACGTGTATGTGACCAATAAAATTTGATGTGATTTGAACCTGCACAACTTCCCCTGGCTCCTGGCCTCATATTGCTAGCCGCAGCCAGCATATCGTTTAACAGCGGTATTTAACAACCAGTCATATTTTATGCTTAACATTCTATGACGTTGCCATGGCAGCTGCACCACTCCCTGCCTCCACGCACAAGAGCTAAGTGATTAGTGCTTTTAATGTCGGGCTCGGTTCAATTATTTAAAAAATGTTAACTTTTTTTGGTTTCCATTATTTCTTTGACGATGCAATATGATGTAATCCAAAATAAAACAACTAGGGCAGTCCCTGTCAAAATCTTTGTTGACAATAGTCACCTGTTCTTTAGACAAATCGATTGAAATGATAAAACATCCTATGTGTTTGAATCAAATCCATGATATGCACTGAGCTTGTCTTATGATTTAAGCGCACTGTTTGATGAAATAATTAAGAAACAAAAATGACTAGAGGGAGTCCGACCGCAATTGATTTGATTCTGCCAGGCCGGGCTCAGGCTTGCTGCTCTGTGTTAAAGAAAAATGACAGCGAGTGACTGTGTGACCAGTACCGGTTGTTTCTCTCCTCCCTGCTGCAGCGACCACCACAGAACGTCAGCAGTGTTGATTGCGCTGTCCGTGTTGCAGAAGCTGCAACATAATTACAGCGATTTCTGACTGAAAAGTTCTGTTACCGAAATCCCTCATTTGTTTAGTAAAAACATTCCCTCAACCCCTTGCTCTCTTTACAAGACATATTTTGCGTGCACTTGACCAATAGGGCCTGACCTATAGCATATCATTATCACATCAATTCATTGGTTATAACAAACTCGGAACACCGTAACACGATTGAGAGAGAAATGGATGCTGAGGACATGACAAACTCAAAACGGGGTAATGTTTACTGGTTACTTGGGAGGAAAAAGTCAGATTTGTGGAATAAATGTGACTAGTTGTGGAAAATACTGGAGATCAAGAAAATGTAGGTAAGGGGCAAGCACTGTGCATATTGTGTGTGCCAAGCAGGTGCTGTTAGATGACACAATCATTGTTCCAAATAGTCCAAAATAAATAACACAAAATAAATTATAAGCGTACCAGAGAGTCTGTAACGTTTAGCTTTTTTGGAAAGCCTTAATTTCAGCAAAGACAAAACAGTCACATTCATTCGCGAATGCAATTTCCAAAATGAAAGTTTATTTAGCTTTTATGCAAATTATTCAATGTTTGATATATTTTATTTTAAAACTAAAATGCTTGATTGCATTTCAAATCATGAATGACTTGTACAAATTAATGAAGTTGCCTATAAGTATTGAAATGTATGCCTAAGTAAGTTATGGTATAAGGCTAAACAGGATGCGCTCTAACATGCTGACCACACCACTCGTGTCGCGCGAGATGCTAAATTAATGTACACATACATGTTATTCAATCATTGCACCCACACTGCTCGTGCTCCTCAGCGAGCATATACATGGCCAGACACTAAAATAGAAGTAGGTTCTATTTGTGAAGCTCAATGCGTTGCAAGTCCGGCCTCTCAAATCTCCTTATTGGTTTTTGGAAGCGTATACCCACGTGGGTGGTTGAATGATGAACTGACTTCCACACTCCAGTCGGTTCTAGTAATGCCCGGTAAAGTTGGTTGCCAACCGCCATATAAAGTCCAAAGAAGAAAAAGAAAGGAAGGAGTAGAGAACTGTAAACCAAATTTGTTTTTCTCGTCATCTGTGGATTCATTGTCGGAGTAGAGGACCTTGTGCATTTCAGGTTAAAAAAACAACCCAATGTTTATCCCTGGACAAATTAGATAACAACAGCAAGCTAGCTAGCTAAATTGCCATAAATGTTCAATGCTTTTCAACCTGTCCACAAATTAATATAATTGGTTCAGTTAGTTTTATGTTTTAACCTGCGTGTCCTGTTATCTTCTGGTCTGGGTGAACAAAATCAATGCCTGCGCGATGGGGCGCATCCTGTTTGGTCAGAATGTTAGGCCTATAGCTCAATGGTGGTTATACAAGGCTGCTGTACTAAGTCTACTAATGATATTGCCATTACTTATTGTAATGATTATTATTAATGAGATCAAGAAAAGGGGGGGGGTTAACTTTTTTGACAATTTGGAACATTGTAAAAAATACCAGAGGCTGTTCTTAACTTAAGAAAGCAAAAATAAAGGCTTTATTACAGCATATAAAATATTAAAAACAGCCACATTTGTGAAATTGTTATCTGACATGTTGCGGTTGCATCAGGCTTGATGCTCCCAGAATTAGTAAGCTATTTAACAAACACTCAAACAGGCAAAAAAGCAGGATCTGATTTATTTATAAACCAGGCACAATTAGGCTATTTATAGGTCTATTTTTATATATATAAAAAAATGTGTGTGTGTGTGTAAAAAAAACTGCAACTCCCATACGGACTCGGGAGAGGCGAAGGTCGAGAGCCGTGCGTCCTCCGAAACCCAACCAAGCTGCACTGCTTCTTGACACAATGCCCATCCAACCCAGAAGCCAGCCGCACCTGGTCAGCATGCACTTCGCCCGGCCCGCCACAGGAGTCACTAGAGCGCGATGAGACAAGGATATCCCTACCGGCCAAACCCTCTCTAACCCGGACGACGCTGTGCCAATTGTGCTTCGCCCCATGGGCCCCCCGGTCACGGCTGGCTGCGACAGAGCCTGGACTCGAACCCAGAATCTCTGGTGGGACAGCTAGTACTGCGATGCAGTGCCTTAGACCACTGCGCCACCCGGGAGGCCCTCATTATAGGCCTATTTTAAGTTGGTTTCCGCTCCTCACTTTTCTTGGACAAGGCAAGACCTGTTTTCTCATCTCCAATATGCTGTTTAACTTTGCTATTATGCACATAGCAACACGGTCTTGGTGATTGTGCCAATTCGGCAGCACGCTGATGTGTTTCAGAACCGCGGACAGCGATTATTATATCTCCAACGTGGGAGAGAGCGCAATAATGTTGCTCTACTGTTCTGACTTAATATAATCGTATACCATTTCAGTAGCACATGTCTTGAAATGGACTGTGCCATCCCCACGGCCTCCACAATGGTTCAGTCCACTCAATGCGAATCAGACAGGTGTTTTTTTTTTCCTACTGCTCGGTTAAGTAAATCTCGGGCGACAAGCAGCCTAACAATCGACCAGTCGACTAAATGGGGTCAGCCTCATAAATGCACTATATTATGTGGGTTGACTGCTGTAACACAGAATATATTTTTTCATAGAAGTCCCATAATGGTGGTAACTGCACATTACTGATTATCATCTATTAGCCACCATTTATTACCATTACTGTACAATATTTCAGTTGTCTATATTACATTTGTTTATTTGATGACTTTATTATTTCATTCCAAGTCATCTCATCTCTATAGAGCTGCTGTTAATGCTGCTGCCTGTCCTGTTGGTAGTGCTGAGCAAAAAAAAAAATCTTCAGTTTGTAAACGACTAATTGACCGACGTGTTCAAGTATTATTTTTAATTCCATTTTTAGTTCTGTTTTTTTGTGAACTAATTTCGCACATTGCACAGTTTCTCTAGAGATAAATCAGATCAAGCCTGAACTGTGTTATGTAGTAGGGAGTTGTAGTTTCCAATAGGCCAATAGTCTATGTAGTTTAGTGCATAAAATGTTCTAATTAACTACAATGGCCATAATCCATTGCGCATCTACTTGTCCGGTCTGTGTTTTACGCCTGCTATGGAAGAGAGAGAGAATGCGCAATGGTGAGGTGATATAGAGAACAGCTGTTGCTTCACAAGGTATATCTACCTGAACATACATGATCTATGGGATTGATAGATGGTATTCAGCAGTCATAAAATATGCCTCATTTACTTTGAAGAACTACTAAAATAGTGATTTTGACAGTCAGCAGTAACAGCAGCTCTATAGAGATGAGTTTGGAATGAAATAATAAAGTCATCAAATAAACAAATGTAATATAGACAACTGAAATATTGTAAATTCATGTGAATAAATTATGGTAAATATTTAATGGGCACTCACTACCATCATGGGACTTTTTTTATATAAATAAAAGTATGCCGACCGATGTCAAAAAGCAGTAATCACTCAGTACTACCTGTTGAAAACTTCAACTCTATTACATTGCACAGTTCAGGCTTGATCTGATTTATCTCTGCAGAAACTGCACATCGAGCTGACAGAAAACCCCAGAAATGTAACCGATGTTGGTCAATTAGTTTAAAAATGAAAAAATAACCAACATTTCGGTTCATCTCTCAGCACTACCACACACACACACACACCCTATGCTGCACATCTGTCCTGAAGTGTGTGGAGCGTGTGGTTGCCTGTACTACACTTGGCTAAATTATATCCTGATAAGTTGAATTGACCCTATGTGGTGCTGTTAACCCCAATCAGGACTTACTTACACCAGTGTGTCCCCAAATGGTGGGTTTGGGGGTCTTCCTGGGTCAAGCAGTTTATAGAACATTGTTTTATTGATTTGGTGGCTCCTAAATAAATGATTGTCACACTCACAACCCCAAAAAGTGAATGTTCCATTGTATTGTCCGGTAGCTCTGATGAAACGTGGTTAGGCTACCCATGCCTGCCTGGAAGAGAAGTCAGCTTTAAACCCCTGCTACATGTTGAGTTGTTCCCAGGGGCGTGACTGACTGCCTCAGAACCAGCTGCTGGTGTCTGATGTCAAAGCCAAGACTAGAGAGTAGCCTAAATGGAGGCCGGGAGTCTACGGGAGGGCTGCAAAGTTCAGAGGGCAATCTATAACCTTCAGTGCTATCAGATTGTCTTGTCGCTGTAAAATGCACTTTAAATAATGTGCCTTAACCTGAGTGCTCTCTGACTTTAGTGAGGGCGCTTTGCTTTTATCTCTGTATTGTATATAGCAATGCCATGTGTACATCCATTGTAGAGTTGTGGTAGTGCATTGCGTTCGGGGTTCATTGTGCAGTCGGTAGTGAATGAATGTTTCCATTGTGCAACTGTAAATTCTCCACCACTATCAAACGTTGGGGGGAAAAATGCAAACATCTCAAACTAGGCCAAGTTGGGTATTACAAGTTGGGTATCTTACACACACACACCCCTCTAATGAACTGCCCAGCTGACACAACCACACACACAAATCCTCTGATAGCCCAGCACTACACTCACTCACCAACTTCTCAGCGATACATGGCATAGTGTGCCACAGACCTGCTTTCCTTTGAAGTTGTGAAGCGGCACGGGGTCCTGAGTACACTGAGAAGATTTAGAGCCACAGATTGCAGATGGCAGCGGAGACAAAATAGGGGTTTTGTTTGACTTGAAAAAGCCCAATTCCCAGAAATTCCTCAAGCAGACCTGTGAAAAGAGCAGATTCCTCTCCTCACTCCCACTCACTCCTTCTCGTTCCCACTCAGCCCTGGAGAAAATTATGCTGGGAGGGAGGGTTATGAGGAGAGAGTAGGAGACTGCTCTCTCTTGGAAGTGTTGAAGATGAATAGACAACCTGTATGAATGGATGTGTGAATTTGTGATGGGTGAGGCCTTAGTGTTTTTGACAGGTTTTGACTTCCTGACGAGAGTTCTAGCCTGTCTATCTAGACTGTGTCCAACACTCTGGATCTTTATTTGTTTAGAAAACAATCAATGCTGAATCGCTTTTTTCCTGCTTAGCCACAAATTAAACCATACACCTTCTTTCTCCCCATATTTAATGTCCTGATTTAGCCTATAGCAGTGGTTCTCAATCCTGGTCCTGGGGACCCAA
Source organism: Oncorhynchus clarkii lewisi (assembly GCF_045791955.1). Classification (NCBI taxonomy): domain Eukaryota; kingdom Metazoa; phylum Chordata; class Actinopteri; order Salmoniformes; family Salmonidae; genus Oncorhynchus; species Oncorhynchus clarkii. Next base: position 18,722 of record NW_027258580.1, read on the forward strand.
AGGGATGCACATTATTGTTGTTGCCCTCTCACTACACACCTAATTTCAAATCATCAACGCCTGATGGTGAGTTGATGATTTGAATCAGGTGAGTCGTGCTAGGGCAAAAACAAAAAATGTGCATCCCTATGGGTTCCCCAGGACCAGGATTGAGAACCACTGGCCTAAAGGAAATGGATTCACTGCATAAACGCATAGTGTGTGTTGTCATGGGTTTGGCTGGCTCAAGTCATGTTTTTGAGGCCCATTATTACTGTGGTAGACCACAAACGCACGCTTTGCTCTCCCCCCAGCCCTTCAGAGCACCTTGCAGCCTGTCAGCCAGTGTAGGCGGGACGGCTGTCCCGGGTTTGATGTGAGTGTTAACCTCGCTAGGATATGTGGGACGCTAGCGTACCACCTGGCCAACATCCAGTGAGATTGCAGAGCGCCAAATTCAAATACAGAAATACTCATTATAAAAATTCAGAAAACAAAACATATTTTACATAGGTTTAAAGATTAACCTCTTGTGAATCCAACCACAGTGTCAGATTTAAAAAATGCAAAGCATACCTTACGATTATTTGAGAGCATAGCCCAGTAGAGTTAGAAAACTCAGAAATAGAGATACAATTAATCCCTTACCTTTGATCTTCATATGGTTGCACTCAGAAGACATTCATTTACTCAATAAATGTTCCTTTTGTTCTCTTTATATCCAAAAACCTCCGTTTTGTTTGTTTTCTTCAGTAATCCACAGGCTCAAACGCAGTCAAAACAGGCAGACAAAAAATCCTAATTGTATCCGTAAAGTTCATAGAAACATGTCAAACAATGTTTATTTTCAATCCTCAGGTTGTTTTTAGCCTAAATGATCTATAATATTTCAACCGGACAATAACGTTGTCAATATAAAAGGTAAACAAGAAATGCACTCTCTTGGGATTGCACATGAAAAAGCTCTGACACATCAGGGTCCACTCATTCAGACTGGTCTTACTCCCTCATTTATCAGAATACAAGCCTGAAACAATTTCTAAAGACTTGACATCTAGTGGAAGGCACAGGAACTGCAATTTGAGTCCTAAGCCAATGGATACTGGAATGGCATTGAATACTACAAAACCAAAATAACTTCCTGAATAATTTTTTTTTAAGGTTTTCACCTGCCAAATCAGTTCTGTTATACTTTATTCCCAGACACTATTTTAACAGTTTTGGAAACTTTAGTGTTTTCTATCTAAATCTACCAGTTGTATGCATATCATATCTTCTGGGCCCGAGTAGAAGGCCGTTTAATTTGGGCATGCTTTTCATCCAAACTTCCGTATCCCTACTCTAGAGAAGTTAATGCGTGACAGATTATGCCGTGTATGTTTGATCCATGCATGCCAGCCAATGTCTGTTTGTTTTGATCTGTACGCCAGTGGTTGTGTTCACTGTGTGTTAATGCCCGTCTTGAGAAATTGGCTCCAGACAAGTATTCTTCAGGCACATTGCTTACCTAGTGGGTGTTCTCCTCCGCCTGGGCTCGGTGAATGGACACCAACCCCTGGGTGGGTGAGCATTATTCCACCCATGTTAGCATTAGTGTACATACAGCCAAGCGTAAAAACATTGCCTTCAGTTCCACCCGCTTCAGGGGAAACGGGGGAACGGTCCCAGGCAGTGCGCTCGCTGTGCGGGTTAATGTATCTGCTGAAGTGGAACTGATTAGAATGGGATGGAGGGGTGTGTGGGGTGAAGGGGGCACTACTGCAGATGTCCCCTCAAAATAGTAGTGGGACCAACAGAGCCCTGCTGCACAGTATGGGTGTGGGCGGTATCCAGATTTACATACCTTTTTTTTAATACAGTATTACCAGCTGTGCCCTCAAGGTGTGCTATTTCCCAAGCTAGCCACCTTTAGATACCAAGTTAGCAAACCAATTGAATAGTTAGAGAAAATGTGTTTTCTCCATCTTAGATAACTTATAGATAGATAACTTAAGATACTCAGTTGACAAACAGAAGGGGCCGCATTCACTTTAAGAAATCTGCATTTTCAAAAGAGACCATAAAATCTGCATTTTCAAAAGAGACCATAAAATCTGCATTTTAAAGCATTTACCTGTGTTTTTATATTGAAAGCCACGTTTTTTGTATTATCAATAGAGAGCGATAAGGGGTGGGCAACTACTTTTTCTAAACACAAAATACATTAGTGCCACACATTTGACTGAACATACTTTATCAGATGACAACAGAACTGCAATGCTATTTTCTTAGCGATCAAATGTATTTATAAAGCCCTTCATACATCAGATGATGTCACAAAGTGCTGTACAGAAACCCAGCCTTAAACCCCAAACAGCAAGCAATGCAGGTGTAGAAGCACAGCGGCTAGGAAAAACTCCCTAGAAAGGCCAGAACCTAGGAAGAAACCGAGAGGAACCAGGCTATGAGGGGGGGCCAGTCCTCTTCTGGCTGGGCCGGGTGGAGATTAAAGCAGTACATGACCAAGATGTTCAAACGTTCATAGATGACCAGCAGAGTCAAATAATAATAATCACAGTGGTTGTAGAGGGTGCAACAGGTCAGCACCTCAGGAGTAAATGTCAGTTGGCTTTTCATAGCCGATCATTCAGAGTATCTCTACCGCTCCTGCTGTCTCTCGAGAGTTGAAACGTCCGGTGAACAGGTCAGGGTTCCATAGCCGCAGGCAGCACAGTTGAAACTGGAGCAGCAGCACGGCCAGGTGGACTGGGGACAGCAAGGAGTCATCAGGCCAGGTAGTCCTGAGGCATGGTCCTAGGGCTCAGGTCCTCCGAGAGAAAGAAAGAGAATTACAGAGAGCATACTTAAATTCACACAGGACACCAGATAAGACAGGAGAAATACTCCAGATATAACAGACTGACCCTAGCCCGCTACACATAAACTACTGCAGCATGAATACTGGAGGTTGAGACAGGAGGAGTCGGGAGACATTGTGGCCCCGTCCAACGATACCCCCAGACAGGGCCAAACAGGCAGGATATGACCCCACCCACTTTGCCAAAGCACAGCCCCCACACCACTAGTGGGATATCTTCGACTACCAATTTACTGTCCTGAGACGGTAGCACACACACTTCAGTAAATTAGCTAGTTTAGAATGTAAAAGCTTGGTACTTTTTGCAATAACGATGGGTGGCCATCATATTTCTAATGTCTATCATAGAAAAAATGTAGCCAGCTACATTTCCTGATGTTTTGTCCGAAGTTAATCTAGCATTTTAACATTATCCCGAAAAGTAGCCTACACATCAGTCAGAGAGTTATCTGGTGATCTAATGATGGGCGCAAAGATATTTCCTTCGCGTGAAGTGCAACTGAAGCATGAAATTAGTCCTTTTACATTCATGATTTGGTGCGAGCCCTGGCTAAATCTAAGAATTTACAATAAGAATCATTTTAGAACTGCGTCTAGCAAGATATTTCTTTCTGCATTTTATTTTCCCCTTTCTGGCAGAATCCTGGATCAACTTTACCCCAGATTAGTAGTGAATTTATCACGTTTTCTGTTACGTTTACTCCATGTGCTCTTTGTGACTGGCTCAATTGAATTTCTGTGTGCTTAAAATCATACCGTTGGTATACTGCCCAAGCCTCTTCCTCACCTCTATCCTTCCTTACCCCTCATCTCTTCCTCTGCCTCCCCACATTACCTCTCCACCCCACCTCTCCTCTCCCTCCCCCCTGTTCTCCTCTGAACACTCTTGGTCTGCAGGGTGCTAATACTCTCTGATGTGAAACAGGCAGGATTTTGTCGATCAGCGTGGGCATTTTTCATTTAAACCTCTCAGTCTGACTGTTAAAGGGCTGCGGGAGAAAAGAAACGGTCACCTCTCCAGCTCTCTGCAGCTCAGACCTCCTCTCAAAGACTGCTTAGTTTAACCCTGTCTCAGATTGTTCTCCCCTCGTTTTTCTTGAATGGCTGGCTGTTTGTTCATAATGGCGATTCAGCAAATGGATTGCAGTGCGCCACTAATTCTCCACATCTTGAAGTCATCACACCTCAGTCTTATAAAGCGTAGTATTACAGTCTCTCTCAAATCAAAGCCGAACAAACCCCCCTCCATTATTGAAATTTGGAATTAAATGTGATTTTAAAGCATACCAGACTGATGAGGTGTAGGTGTCCTGTTAAATTAGCTCTCATCTCACCGTGCGTGTGTGCGGTGTTGTCTTTTAACTGACACAAAAATATCCCAGTATCTCTGAGATTCTGACCATTGTAGCTGGTGATTGATTTGTTACTTGTCAGATGCATGGAAGAAATATACAAATTAAATCAATGACCATCAAATTTTATTGGTCACATACACATGGTTAGCAGATGTTAATGCGAGTGTAGCGAAATGCTTGTGCTTCTAATTCCGACAGTGCAGAAATATCTAACAAGTAATCTAACAATTTCACAACTAACTAATACACAAATCTAAAGGGATGGAATAAGCATATGTACATTTAAATATATGGATGATGACCGAGCGACATAGGCAAGATGCAGTAGATGGTATAAAATACAGTATATACATATGAGATGAGTAATGTACGATGTGTAAACAGTAACTTCTTACGGATGAAATCCCGTTAACCTGTTGGATCTCTGGGGGCGCTATTTCATTTTTGGATAAAAAACGTTCCCGTTTTAAGCGCGATACTTTGTCACGAAAAGATGCTCGACTATGCATATTCTTGACCGTTTTGGAAAGAAAACACTCTGAAGTTTCAGAATCTGCAAAGATTTTGTCTGTAAGTGCCCCAGAACTCATTCTACAGGCGAAACCAAGATGATGCATCACCCAGGAATTAGCAGAATTTCTGAAGCTCTGTTTTCCATTGTCTCCTTATATGGCTGTGATTGCGCAAGGAATGAGCCTACACTTTCTGTCGTTCGCCCAAGGTCTTAGCAGCATTGTGACGTATTTGTAGGCATATCATTGGAAGATTGACCATAAGAGACTACATTTTCCAAGTGTCCGCCTGGTGTCCTGCGTCGAATTCGGTGCGCAATTGCCAGCTGCTTCCACTTTACCATTTGATTCAGGGGAGAAAGCATGTGTCCAAGAACGATGTATCAATGAAGAGATATGTGAAAAACACCTTGATGATTGATTCTAAACAGCGTTTGCCATGTTTTCAGTCGATATTATGGAGTTAATTTGGAAAAAAGTTCGCGTTTTGAGGACTGAATTTTCGGGTTTTTTTTGGTAGCCAAATGTGATGTATAAAACGGAGCTATTTCTAATACACAAAGAATCTTTTTGGAAAAACTGAGCATCTGCTATCCAACTGAGAGTATCCTCATTGAAAACATCAGAAGTTCTTCAAAGGTAAATGATTTTATTTGAAGGCTTTTATGTTTTTGTTGAAATGTTGCGTGCTGGATGCTAACGCTAATGCTAACGCTAAATCCTTTGTTTGCTAGCTACTGTTACACAAATTATTGTTTTCCTATGGTTGAGAAGCATATTTTGAAAATCTGAGATGACAGTTTTGTTTACAAAAGGCTAAGCTTGCGAGATGGCATATTTATTTCATTTCATTTGCGATTTTCATGAATAGTTAACGTTGCGTTATGGTAATGAGCTTGAGTCTGTATTCCTGATACCGGATCCGGTATGGGGAGTTCCAAGAGGTTAACGGGAGCGATATGACAATAGGGCGCCAAATTCAAACAGAAATCTCATAATTAAAATTCCTCAAACATACAAGTATTATACACCATTTTAAAGAAACTTGTTGTTAATCCCACCACAGTGTCCGATTTCAAAAAGGCTTTACGGCGAAAGCACACATTGCGATTATCTGAGGTCAGCACCTAGTCACAGGAAAACACAGCCATTTTTCCAGCCAAAGAGAGGAGTCACAAAAAGCAGAAATAAAGAAAATGAATCACTAACCTTTGATCTTCATCAGATGACACTCCTAGGACTTCATGTTACACAATAAATGTATGTTTTGTTCGATAAAGTTCATATTTATATCCAAAAATCTGTTTACATTGGGACGTTATGTTCAGTAATGTTTTGCTTCCAAAACATCCAGTGATTTTGCTGACACCCACATCAATTTACAGAAATACTCAATCATAGATGTTGATGAAAATGCACGCGTTATACATGGAATTAAAAGATATACTTCTCCTTAATGCAATCGCTGTCAGATTTCAAAAAAGTTTTACGGAAAAAGCACACCATGCAATAATCTGAGTACAGTGCTCAGACACCAAAAGCCATATAGATACCCGTCATGTAAGTCAGAAATAGCCTTATAAATATTCACCTCACTTTGATGATCATCAGAATGCACTCCCAGGAATCCCAGTTCCACAATAAATGTTTGTTTTGTTCGATAAAGTCCATTTATGTCCAAATACCTTTTTGTTCGCATTTAGTTCACAAATCCAAATTCATGAGGCGCAGGCACACTTAGTCCAGACGAAAAGTCAAAGAAATTACAGTTCGTAGAAACATGTCAAACGATGTATAGAATCAATCTTTAAGATGTTTTTAAAATACATCTTCAATAATATTCCAACCGGACAATTCCTTTGTCTTTAGAAATGAAAAGGAATGCAGCTAACTCTCACGGGCACGTGCGAGACTGAGCTAATGGCATTCTGCCAGACACCTGACTCAAACAGCTCTTATTCTCTCCCCTTTCACAGTAGAAGCCTGAAACAAGGTTCTAAAGACTGTTGACATCTAGTGGAAGCCTTTGGAAGTGCAATCGTACCATATTTCCACTGTATATTGGATAGGCAAATACTTAACCTACAAATCTCAGATTTCCCACTTCCTGGTTGGATTTTTTCTCAGGTTTTTGCCTGCCATAGGAGTTCTCACAGACATCATTCAAACTGTTTTAGAAACTTCAGAGTTTTCTATCTGAATCTACATATAATATGCATATCTTAGCTTCTTGGCCTGAGTAGCAGGCAGTTTACTCTGGGCACCTTATTCGCCCAAGCTACTCAACACTGCCCCCCCCATCCATAAGAAGTTAAAGTGGAATTATTTAAAGTGACTCGTGATCCATTTATTAAAGTGGCCTATGATTCAAGTCTGTATGTAGGCAGCAGCCTCTCTGAGTTAGTGATTGCTGTTTAGCTGTCTGATGGCCTTGAAATATGCTGTTTTTCAGTCTCTCGGTCCCAGCTTTGACGCACATCTCTCCTTCTGGACGGTAGTGGGGTGATGATCTTTTTGGCCTTCCTGTGACATCGGGTGCTGTAGGTGTCCTGGAGGGCAGGTAGTCTGCCCCCGGTGATGCGTTTTGCGAACCCCACCACCCTCTGGAGAGCCTTGCGGTTGAGGGTCGTGCAGTTTCCGTACCAAGCGGTGATGCAGCCCGACAGGATGCTCTCGATTGCGCATCTGTAAAAGTTTGAGGGTTTTAGGTGCCAAGCCAAATTTCTTCAGCCTCATGAGGTTGACGAGGCTCTGTTGCGCTGCCTTCACCACACTATGTGGGTGGACCATTTCAGTTTGTTCGTGATGTGTATGCCGAGGAACTTTCCACCTTCTCTACTGATGTCCCGTTGAAGTGGACGGGGGGTGCTCCCTCTGCTGTTTCCTGAAGTACATGATCATCTCCTTTGTTTTGTTGACGTTGAGTGAGAGGTTATTTTCCTGGCACCACACTCCGAGTGCCCTCACCACCTCCCTGTAGGCTGTCTCGTAGTTGTTGATCAAGCCCACTACTGTTGTGTCGTCTAGAAACTTGATGATTGAGTTGGAGGCGTGCATGGCCACGCAGTCATGGGTGAACAGGGAGTACAGGAGGGGACTGAGCACGCACCCTTGTGGGATCCCAGTGTTGAGGATCAGCGGAGTGGAGATGTTGTTTCCTACCTTCGCCACCTTGGGGCGGCCCGTCAAGTTCAGGACCCAATTACACAGGGCGGGTTTGAGACCCAGGGCCTCAAGCTTATGCACTTGAAGGACACTATGGTGTTGATGCTGGTCAAATCAGGTGGTTTTTATTTGCATTCGTCTTAAACTTGAATATGGATGTCCTGCCTTTTCAATTTGGTGTAAAAAAATTAAACAAATATAAGTTTATATTAGGCAAAAGTTTATTATATTTTTCTTAAGAGTCTTGGCCCACTGTTTACTCTCTGAGCTAGTCTAGCTAAGAGCTGTGTATGGTTGAGATATTGGTAACACACATCACTAACTGCAGTGTTTATCCCCCCTTGCCTGGTAACCTTTGGAGAGAAGCATGTGTGTGTGTGTGTGTGTACGCCTGTGTGTGAAGGCGAGGTCTTACCTAGGCTTGGAGACTCACTTTGCTCCGTCCCCTTTGACCGATGCTGAATGCTGCGCCGCCAGCAGCTAATTGGCCGTTCAGGCATACGCTGCTGCTGAAGCGGCAGTGGTGGTTTCTGCATGCTAAATTCTCCCGGCTGCGTGTAGTCTGAACCTTTTAAATCTAATCAGTCCCATTAGCACCACGATCTATGTCTTTTTCTCCCTTCCCCTCCGCTGCCTGAGTCGGCTGTCAGGAGCTAGAGGAAGGAGTTGCCTGGCCCCTTAGGCACAGTTTACCCTCTCCAAATAGGGCATGCCAAACTGCCCTAAGGTCAGTGTCAGTAGGGGCGAGTCAGGATCCATCAGAAGAGATGATACTGAGGCATATTGGCAGGTTCACAAACACACTGAGTCCTTCTCAACTCTCCTGCTCAGAACAATGCATTTGAGGCCTCTCATTTCAGGCTTGGCTTCACTAGACTGTCTGCTGTCATATGCAACAAGGCTGAGGTAGACTAACTGTTTCAGTGAAGCTGAGCTAGAAAAGTCTCATTCTAACCCGGCTTGAGTCCAGGCAGCTCAGTAGGCAGGGCAAATAAAGCCTGTCAGTGGAGTATGGCTGAGGCTCAGTTGTTTTAATGGAGCTGTGGCCGAGGAGTGTCTCCCCCTCTCTGACCTGTCTGTGGACTGGTCTCCCTCTCTCTGACCTGTCTGTGGACCAGATTTTTTTTCCTCTCTCTGACCTGTCTGTGGACCAGAGTCTCTCCCTCTCTCTAACCGGTCTGTGGACCAGTCTCTCCCTCTCTCTAACCGGTCCGTGGACCAGTCTCTCCCCCTCTCTAACCGGTCTATTGTCTGTGGATCAGAGTCTCAGCCTTCCTGCGTGCTGAAACCTGACTGTTTTTACCTCAGGTTGGAGTGTGTCTACCGGAGGATGTTCAGCTTCAGTCGTAACAAAGACCAGGGTGAATCATCATGTCGTGGCCCAGCCGACACACTTCAGCTTATACAACCTTGAGGACTCTCAGGATTTTTGATGACTCAAAATGTCAAAGTATTTTCAAATCGTTCTACTTTTATGTCCCGTCTGGCTGCACTTGGCATTCTTCTGTCTCCTGGATGGGTTTCGGCTTCTCGCCCATGGAACTTGAAAAATAAATGGTTGTTAGATGGATGAATGGTCTATCAGAATGCTGGTACTACAGCTGGTCTCTCTTTCTGTAAGCCACATCTCCTGGTCTCACTCTCTATACATGCTCAGTCTGTAACAGGACTGACTGCTGCTACTAGACGTGGTGTCTGAGACAAAGGTGCTTGCCTTCATAGTATATGTGCATATTGTACAGACCTAGTAGAACTATTTCTACTAAATGGCAATTACTGATATTATTAATCAGTGACTGTCGGCCAAATTAATGAAGGGGTTAAGTGGTGTCAAGCTCAACCCCTAAACTGACCGTATATCTTCATTCGAGTTCTCTGACAGCACTGGTCTCACCTCACTAACAGACAACCTGGCAACCTGTTCAGGCGCTCCCACTCTGGAAGAGGGAGGATCTCTCCAACTTGAGAACCTGACAGTCAAGGCACTGCGCTGGGCGTGCGACGGTTTGCCTCTCATGCCATTGTTATCTTTTTCTGAGCGTGCACACACACCCTTACGTGCAGGACCTTGACATGAGCATGTGATTTGGACTCTAGGCCTCATTAGTGCTCTCTCTATTTGCGTGTGTGTTGTGTTTACTCAGCACTCAGTTCATTCCTCCCAAAGGCCCTAGCCAGCCACAAGAATGCTCCCTGCTGCTCTGGAGACTGGAGAGGGAAGCCCAGGCTCTTGTGTCAGTCACCCTTCTCTGCATACACGCACACAATTATTCTTGCGTTCCCCTCAACGCTCTGTTCAGTCCAGCCTTGGGCCGGGTTAACTTGGACGAAAATGCTCCAACTGAGTGAAAGAGGGAGGTGCTATATGAATATGGACTTGTCCAATATGTTTTTTTTTTTTTTTTCCGTTATCCATTGCAAAACGTTTTGCTACTGGGTGCCCAAATGAACACGACCCAGGCCTCAGTGCCGATTCATTTCAGGCACAGCTTCACTATGTGACTGACTTCTCACTGCTGTCAGACACAAGGCCAGAGTTGTCATGAAGTGGTTCAACTGTTCCCTTGGAGAACCTCCTCACCTACTCAACCCCTCTTCAGCACTACTACAGATAATGAGGCATGGTATTGTTAGCCTATTAGTTGAGACACAGTGCAACCTCTCCCCTCAGACATGTATGACACACACACAACTTCCTAACGGATACAGTAAAGTCATTGTCGTCATGTATCAGTTATTGTTTTGGGTACACAGCTGTTATTACAGCAGAGAGACAGTAATGTGTTGGGGTTGTGAAGTTGGGATGGAAAGGTGTGAGAATGGGATACACGGCAGGGTGTTAGTCGTTAATAGCTGGTTTTTGCAACAACAAAATAAACAGATAAATAAAATGTGAATTGTCTGGATGAGAAAAAAAATCCCATTGCAAAATAATGCTTTTTAGCCTCTTCATTGATGGAAATACAAGTCCATGTAAATACATTTGACCGGTCCTGCTGATTGGTCTAGAGGTTAATTTGCATAATGTAGTGGAATTAAATTGCCACGTGTTTTTATTAGTCATTTATGTATCTTAGTAATCACACGAGCACTTGAGAAGTGCGGGTTGACTCTTAACCTGCAGTCCCCCGTGGTTATATCCACAGGGTGGATGTGTTGAGTAAAGAGAAACCATACCTTAAAAAATACTTAGCCTATAAAAATGTCTAAATTATTATAGATTTATGCTGAGCTTTTTCTTACATTGTTTTAGGCTATCTGGTAAATAAAAAGGGAGGACCAATATTTGGTGAGGTGATAAAATAATGATAGCAGTGCTGGCTTTGTTATGTGTGATTGTGAGACACAATACAAATTAAATGGTCAAGACAGGACTTCAAATAGTCCTATGGCATGTCAATCGAACTGTAGCCTACTGTGTAGGTGAGTTAAATAGAAACGGGCCAGAATAACCTACTGTGTAGATGAGTTAAATGGAAACGGGCCAGATTAACCTACTGTTTTTCTGATAATACTAGTCCTGTTTGAATCGACATCCCTGTGTTTTTAGACAAATGTCAGTTTTACAAGTGTTGCTTGCGGTTTGAGCAAGAAAACAAACTGATTCGATAAATTGAACGAAGTCCTGTGCATAGCTTACATATGAAGACATTACATGTATTAACTTTGACAATGAATGCTTTTGTTTATACATGTTTTGCAAATGAATTAAACATTTGCCAGATGCATCATTAACACATATTGCACCTATTTAATGCAACCCTTGCTTTTAATTAGAGGTCGACCGATTAATCGGAATGCCCGATTAATTAGGGCCGATTTAAAGTTTTCATAACAATCGGAAATCTGTATTTTTGGGTGCCAATTTAAAACCTTTTTTTTTTATTATTATTTTTTTTACCTATAGTGACACCACATCCCGTGAACTGGACCGTTGTCATCATCTGACACTAATTAGCATTACGCAACGGACATAAATATTCCTAGAAAATATTCCTATTCATGAAAATCACAAGTGAAATATACTGAGACACAGCCTTTTGTTAATCACCCTGTCATCTCAGATTTTCAAAATATGCTTTACAGCCAAAGCTAGACAAGCATTTGTGTAAGTTTATCGATAGCCTAGCATAGCATTTTGTCCAGCTAGCAGCAGGTAACTTGGTCACGGAAATCAGCAAAGCAATCGAATTAAATTGTTTACCTTTGAGCTTCGGATGTTTTCACTCACGAGACTCCCAGTTAGATAGCAAATGTTCCTTTTTTCCAAAAATATTATTTTTGTAGGCGAAATAGCTCCGTTTGTTCTTCACGTTTGGCTGAGAAATCGCCCGGAAATTGCAGTCACGAAAACGGCGAGAAATATTCAAAATTAGCTTCATAATATCGACAGAAACATGGCAAACGTTGTTTATAATCAATCCTCAAGGTGTTTTTCAAATATCTATTTGATAATATATCCACCGGAACAATTGGTTTTTCAGTAGGACCGATTGGAGTAATGGCTACCTCTGTATTTTACTCGAGAATCTCTCTGGGAGCATCAGGTGACCACTTGCGCAATGTAGCCGCCTACGGGTATTCTTCAACATAAATGCGTAAAACTACGTCACAATGCTGTAGACACTTTCGGGAATACGGAGAAAGAGTAATCTGGTTGATAGCCCATTCACTGCTCAATAGGGACACATTGGAACGCAGCGCTTTCAAAACATGAGGCACTTCCGGATTGGATTTTTCTCAGGCTTTCGCCTGCAACATCAGTTCTGTTATACTCACAGACAATATTTTTACAGTTTTGGAAACTTTAGTGTTTTCTATCCTAAGCTGTCAATTATATGCATATTCTAGCATCTTGTCCTGACAAAATATCCTGTTTACCACGGGAACGTTTTTTTTCTCCAAAAATGAAAATACTGCCCCCAAGGTTGAAATTTTAAAAAAAGGATAACTTTATTTATTTATTTTTTTTAAATGTAGAACTTTATTTAACGAGGCAAGTCAGTTAAGAACACATTCTTATTTTCAATGACGGCCTAGGAACAGTGGGTTAACTTTCTTGTTCAGGGGCAGAACGACACATTTTTACCTGGTCAGCTCAGGGATTCGATCTTGCAACATTACGGTTAACTAGTTCAACGCCCTAACCACCTGCCTCACGGGGAGCCTGCCTGTTACGCGAATGCAGTAAGAAGCCACGGTAAGTTGCTAGCTAGCATTAAACTTATCTTATAAAAATCAATCAATCATAATCACTAGTTAATTAAACTAGTAATATCAACTATGTGTATCTAGCGTGTCCTGCGTTGCATATAATCGATGCGGTGCGCATTCGTGAAAAAGGACTGTCGTTGCTCCAATGTGTACCTAACCATAAACATCAATGCCTTTCTTAAAATCAATATACAGAAGTATATATTTTTAAACCTGCATATTTAGCTAAAAGAAAGGTTATCAGGCAATATTAACTTGTTATGGCTGCAATCCCCCTATCGGGATAAGTGTCATCAACAACCGCTGAATAGCATAGTGCTACATTCAATAAATATTACCACAAATATTTATATTCATGCAATCAAAAGTGCAATATAGGAAAACACAGCTTAGTCTTTTGTTAATCCACCTGTCGTGTCAGATTTCAAAATCTATGCTTTACAGCGAAAGCAATCCAAGCGTTTAAGTTTATCGATTGCACGACAAAACATTGAGTACACTTAGCATCAGGAAGCTTGGTCACGAAAATCAGAAAAACAATCAAATTAATTGTTTACCTTTGATCTTCAGATATTTTCACTCACGAGACTCCCAGTTACACAACAAATGTTCCTTTTGTTCCATAAAGATTATTTTTACATCCAAAATACCTCCGTTTGTCGCGTTATGTTCAGAAATCCACAGGAAAGAGCGGTCACGACAACGCGGACAAATTCCAAATAGTTTCCATAATGTCCACAGAAACATGTCAAACATTTTTTTATTATAATCAATCCTCGGGTTGTTTTAAAAATATATAATCGATAATATATCAACCGCAAATGTCTTTCACAGTAGGAGAGGGAAAAGCAATACCTATCCAAACTCTGTTGCGTGAACAAAACTCATGTGACCACTTGACGCGATGTTAACTTTCTCGCTCATTTTTCAAAATAAAAGCCTGAAACTATGTCTGAAGACTGTTTACACCTTGAGGAAGAGAGAGGGAAAGGAATCTGATTCATATAGGATTTAGGATGTCTTCTACTGCGGAGTGCTGGAATAACCTAATGATTATGATCACACTTCTTCAATTCAAATATTATGGCAACACTATACCAAAGATGGTTTGGTTTAGGAACTTGGGAACCAAGCTGGAGTTATCAGTGTAGCCTGTCATCGCCTGGACTTGTTGAAATATCTCCCCGCCTAGAGAAAAACTTCTGTAAAAAAACAAGTTAGAATTACAGGTGACAGTTTGGGGGAAAACATATATAGAATCATCCTCTGGAATAATGGGCATTCTGGGGTATTAAATACAGAACCAATGTTCTCTGGTTATACTTGGTCCCGTGCAAATAGCAAATATTATTCACAAAATGTAGGCAAAAAAAAATGCACCTTGAGAGAATGCAATGCTCAGATACGATCTGTATCTGAGCATTGCTGAGTATCTGCTGTCTTCAGCATAAAAGCTGATTTTAGTGTTTCAACCACACACAATATGCATCGAAGCCCAACTGAAACCTTAATAGAAACACGTTGGGTTGTTTTCACAGCCTTTTCTTTGCAACTGGTCAAATTGTGCACAATTTTCAAATTATACCAATCTTCGTTTTTTTCTTTCTGCTTTATTGTGTTTTCTCCCCAGTCCCTAAACGTCTTTGCTCCGCGAAAGAAGACCGAGAACTTTACCGACTTTATTCTTGTTGAGCAAGAGTTTATTTAGCCTTCTAGGGCAACATATGTCTATAATTAGATAAACGTAGCTTCTCTTTTGTCAAGTTGACAAACAAATAGCCTACAAAATTGTCTAAATCAGGCAAAACAGTATCTTGCACTCCGTCAAATCGTTTTGCAGTCTGACTGTAGCCTCGAGTGCATTTTTCTATATTTGCGTGTGAGGGTTGGGTGTGGGCCTCCAGATTTTCACTTTATCACATATAGTCGGGTGGTTGCGGATGGGTTATTAGCGATTTCGGGCGGGTGAACAAACAGCGGACCCATGCACCACTAACACGCACGGTTTACAGAACCTAAGAAGAAAATCTATCAGACAGTGCGAGAGCTGCTGCTTCAACTCCAACGGAACGTTCGTTGCTGCTGGAGTGCAACATGCTTTTATAAGCCCAATCATTGCCCAACAATTCTAAGTATAATTGCTTGTTAAAAAACGTTTTGATGGCCATGGTTTGAAAATATATACGATGGTAATTGAAGCACGCTTTTCAATTCGCCATTCAAATGCACAGGCAACGATAGGCAGGCTTCAAGTACATCACATAGCACTTTGCAATGAGCATTGCAGTATGCAGTTTGAAAACTTACTTAATTGTTTGAAACCTGAACGTTTTATGAGGCATGTCTATAGTGTAATTTCACCTCAAAATATATTATATTTAATAAATATGGTACTTAAAACCTGTTGCGTCTACCAAACCCGGATCCGGGATTCTATTTACAGACCTAAGCTCATTACCATAACGCAACGTTAACTATTCATGAAAATCGCAAATGAAATGAAATAAATATGCCATCTCTCAAGCTTAGCCTTTTGTAAACAACACTGTCATCTCAGATTTTCAAAATATGCTTCTCAACCATAGGAAAACAATCATTTGTGTAAAAGTGGCTAGCTAGTGTAGCATTTAGCGTTAGCGTTAGCATCCAGCACGCAAGATTTCAACAAAAACATAAAAGCCTTCAAATAAAATCATTTACCTTTGAAGAACTTTGAATGTTTTCAATGAGGAGACTCTCAGTTAGATAGCAGATGCTCAGTTTTTCCCAAAAAGATTCTTTGTGTATTAGAAATAGCTCCGTTTTGCACATCACATTTGGCTACCAAAAAAAAAACGAAAATTCAGTCCTCAAAACGCGAACTTTTTTCCAAATTAACTCTATAATATCGACTGAAAACATGGCAAACGTTGTTTAGAATCAATCCTCAAGGTGTTTTTCACATATCTCTTCAATGATATATCGTTCGTGGAAGCATGGTTTCTCCCCTCAATCAAATGGAGAAGTACAAGCAGCTGGCGTTTGCGCACCGAATTCCACGCAGGACACCAGGCGGACACTTGGAAAATGTAGTCTCTTATGGTCAATCTTCCAATGATATGCCTACAAATACGTCACAATGCTGCTAACACCTTGGGGGGAACGACAGAAAGTGTAGGCTCATTCCTTGCGCAATCACAGCCATATAAGGAGACAATGGAAAACAGAGCTTCAGAGATTCTGCTTTTTTCCTGGTTGACGCATCATCTTGGTTTCGCCTGTAGAATGAGTTCTGGGGCACTTACAGACAATATCTTTGCAGATTCTGAAACTTCAGTTTTCTTTCAAAAACTGTCAAGAATATGCATAGTCGAGCATCTTTTCGTGACAAAATATCGCGCTTAAAACGAGAACGTTTTTTATCCAAAAATGAAATAGCGCCCCTAGAGATCAAAGAGGTTAACACAGCATTTGACCCAAACTTTTTTGTAACAAGGAGTTAGACATGATGAATCCAATGAAAGGGTCCAAAGTCACCTCTGGACCCCCCCACACCCCTTGCCAATCCCTCCCCAACAACGAGTGTATATGATCAGTTCTCTGTCAGGCAAGTAGTATGGAGCTGCGGCATTTGAAGTATTGCTTCATCCTATGTAATGTATTCTCAGTAAAAAAAAATCATTTTTTTTAGATCCTGTTAAGATAAATTAATTATTGATATCGTTAAATTTATTTTTGCGTCATACATCCTTATATTACCTGGTTCTGACCACCTAGATGGAGTTGTTCCTGCTATTAGGTGAACACTGAGATGTATTCTCATTTAATATAATTAATTTTCTCTGGTAAGAGAGATTACTAATTGAAGTTGTTAGGTTTATGTCCCATCCTACATCCTGGTATTACAAGGTTCTGACCTCTGACAGATATCATTCTGAGCACCGTGGGTTGATGCCCTAATTGGGTTACGCACCCAATGCACATGGGTCCGGTAAATTTCAAAAATGTTAGGCACATGTAAAATGCTGCCAGTCAAATGTCAGGCACCACATTTCCCCAGTGGAAACCCAGGTACACGGCTAGGCTATTTTTAGGAATTGCCTTGGGACCTCTATGCAGTGAACAAGGGGGAGCAGAAACCCACACACACACCCAGTCTTGGCACAGCTTCCAAGCAGACTGCAGTTCTTCAGTCCTAGATTAGCATGTGGGCCACACTCCAGCAGCAGAGAGAGGAAGGGGTAGATTAAGCTAGCATATCCAGCAGCTGGGATTGTGTGTCGGTCTGTGTAGGTTGTGTGTGTCGGTCTGTGTAGGTTGTGTGTGTCGGTCTGTGTAGGTTGTGTGTGTCGGTCTGTGTAGGTTGTGTGTGTCGGTCTGTGTAGGTTGTGTGTGTCGGTCTGTGTAGGTTGTGTGTGTCGGTCTGTGTAGGTTGTGTGTGTCGGTCTGTGTAGGTTGTGTGTGTCGGTCTGTGTAGGTTGTGTGTGTCGGTCTGTGTAGGTTGTGTGTGTCGGTCTGTGTAGGTTGTGTGTGTCGGTCTGTGTAGGTTGTGTGTGTCGGTCTGTGTAGGTTGTGTGTGTCGGTCTGTGTAGGTTGTGTGTGTCGGTCTGTGTAGGTTGTGTGTGTCGGTCTGTGTAGGTTGTGTGTGTCGGTCTGTGTAGGTTGTGTGTGTCGGTCTGTGTAGGTTGTGTGTGTCGGTCTGTGTAGGTTGTGTGTGTCGGTCTGTGTAGGTTGTGTGTGTCGGTCTGTGTAGGTTGTGTGTGTCGGTCTGTGTAGGTTGTGTGTGTCGGTCTGTGTAGGTTGTGTGTGTCGGTGTGTGTCGGTTGTGTGTGTGTGTCGGGTGTGTGTGTGTGTCGGGTGTGTGTGTGTGTCGGGTGTGTGTGTGTGTGTGGGTGTGTGTGTGTGTGTGTCGGGTGTGTGTGTGTGTGTCGGGTGTGTGTGTGTGTGTCGGGTGTGTGTGTCGGGTGTGTGTGTGTGTGTCGGGTGTGTGTGTGTGTGTCGGTTGTGTGTGTGTCGGTCTGTGTCGGGTGTGTGTGTGTGTCGGTTGTGTGTGTGTGTGTGTGTGTGTCGGTTGTGTGTGTGTGTCGGTTGTGTGTGTGTGTCGGTCTGTGTGTGTGTGTCGGTTGTGTGTGTGTGTCGGTCTGTGTGTGTGTGTCGGTCTGTGTGTGTGTGTGTGTGTCGGTCTGTGTGTGTGTGTGTGTCGGTCTGTGTGTGTGTGTGTCGGTTGTGTGTGTGTGTGTCGGTCTGTGTCTAGGTTGTGTGTGTGTGTGTGTAGTAGAGGTCGACCGATTTAATGGTTTTCATTACGCGAATGCAGTAGAAGCCAAGGTAAATTGCTAGCTAGCATTAAACTTATCTTATAAAAACAATCAATCATAATCACTAGTTATAACTACTCATCCAGTTTAGCAGGCAATGTTAACTAGGTGAAATTGTCATTTCTCTTGCGTTCATTGCACGCAGAGTCAGGGTATATGCAACAGTTTGGGCTGCCTGGCTCATTGCAAACTTATTTGCCAGAATTTTACGTAATTATGACATACATTGAAAGTTTTGCAATGTAACAAGAATATTTAGACTTAGGGATGCCACCCGTTAGATAAAATACCGAACGGTTCGGTATTTCACTGAAATAATAAACGTTTTGTTTTCGAAATGATAGTTTCCGGATTTGATCATATTAATGACTAAAGGCTCGTATTTCTGTGTTATGTTATAATTAAGTCTGATTTGATAGAGCAGTCTGACTGAGCAGCAGCAGGCCCGTAATCATTAATTCAAACAGCACATTGGTGCTTTTTGCCAGCAGCTCTTCGCAAGCACAGTGCTGTTTATGACTTCGAGCCTATCAGCCTAATGGCTGGTGTAACCAATGTGAAAGGGCTAGCTAGTTAGCTGGGTGTGCGCTAATACTGTTTCAAACGTCACTCGCTTTTAGATTTGGAGTAGTTATTCCCCTTGCGCTGCAAGGGCCGCGGCTTTTGTGGAGCAATGGGTAACGATGCTTCGAGTGTGGCTGTTGTCGATGTGTTCCTGGTTCGAGCCCAAGTAGGGGAGAGGAGAGGGATGGAAGCTATACTGTTACACTGGCAATACTAAAGTGCCTTTAAGAACATCCAATAGTGAAAGGTATATGAAATACAAATGGTATAGAGAGAAATGGTCCTATAAATACTATATTAACTACAACCTAAAACCTCTTACCTTGGAATATTGAAGTCTCATGTTAAAAGGAACCACCAACTTTCATATGTTCTCATGTTCTGAGCAAAGAACTTAAACGTTAGCTTTTTTACATGGCACACATTTTTACATGGCACATATTACTTTCTTCTCCATCACTTTGTTTTTGCATTATTTAAACCAAATTGAACATGTTTCATAATTTATTTGAGGCTAAATTTATTTTATTGATTTACTATAAGTTAAAATTAGTGTTAATTCAGTATTGTTGTAATTGTCATTATTACAAATAAAAAAATTGGCCGATTTTAATCGGTATCGGCTTTTTTGGTCCTCCAATAATCGGTGTCGGTATCGGCGTTGAAAAATCATAATCTGTCGACCTCTAGTGTGTGGGTTGTGTAGGTGTGGGTTGTGTGTGTGGGTTGTGTTGTGTAGGTGTGGGTTGTGTGTGTGTAGGTGTGGGTTGTGTGTGTGTAGGTGTGGGTTGTGTGTGTGTAGGTTGTGTGTGTAGGTGTGGGTTGTGTGTGTAGGTTGTGTGTGTAGGTTGTGTGTGTGTCTAGCTTGTGTGTGTCGGTCTGTGTAGGTTGTCTGTGTAGGGCAGTTGTGTGTGTCGGTTGTGTAGGTCGTGTGTGTGTGTGCCCTGTTGTGGTGTTCGTCAGTACTAAATGTGACTTTCAGTAAGGGCGTGTTTGTGCATTGTGCAAAGGCAGGACTGTCGTCCGTTCTGTTCCTGGACTATATTTGGACATTTGGTAACTTTTGACAGCCACGCTAACAGTCAGGCAGGCTGATGGTAAACTGACCTAAGCCTTTATCTCACTCTGACTGCCGTTTTGACTATCTGTGAATTGGATACTATTCTGTTCTGTGGGGACTTTCCCTTCATTTTAATGTTGACAGCAACAATTCGATTTTGACACTGCCGTCTTATTTTTTTTTGCAAAGCAATGCTTCTGCCCGGTTGGAGTATGCCAGGTATAGAAGGTGTTTGTAGTGTAGAAATCGTTTGATGGTAATGTGTTTTTTCCTTTGGACAGTTTCTTGTCAAACGAGCACAACAGACAAATCATGACTGAAAGTTACTGAGAGAACAGGTGTAGAAACCACGCCTTCTAAACTAAATTTTTCTCCCATTAGACCTGGTGTCGCTGTTCGACCTGGAGAATGACCTCCCAGACGAGCTGATCCCAAATGGGGACCTGGGTGGCCTGATGGGCATGCCCTCCAACGGTGCCCCTGGCGGTGGGGGAGGAGTGCCTGGAGGAGGTCCCCGGGGCCTGGGCTCCATGGTCCCTGACGCTGCCGCCAAACACAAGCAGCTGTCTGAGCTCCTGAGAGCGGGCGGTGCTGGGTCCGGTGGCATGGGCCCCATGATGGGGAAAGTCCCCATGGGCCAGGGCTCGCCCAACCAAGCCCAGAAAGGAAGCCCCGCCAGCGGACAACAAGGCAACGGCTCCATGGTGGGCTTCAACCAGGCCATGATGAACAGCCATGGACACGGGATGCCGGGCCAGGTGATGAACGGGGCCCTGGGGCCGGCAGGACGGGGCAGGCTGGGGCTGCAGCAGTACCAGGTCCAGGCCATGCAGGGTGCTGGGGGGGGCGTGGGGCCGGGAGGCAGCAGTGTGCTGGCTGAGACTCTGGCTCAGGGAGGAGGGCAGATGGGAGCTCACAACGCCATGAACGCCCAGCAGGCTAGCAACATGAATAAGGTGAGTGTTGGTGCATGTACTGTCTGTTTACTGTCTGGCTTCACTCGGGACCGAGGGTTTTGACTAGTCTGGTCAGGAAAACTCATTGTCTGGCTTCACTCGGGACCGAGGGTTTTGACTAGTCTGGTCAGGAAAACTCATTGTCTGGCTTCACTCGGGACCGAGGGTTTTGACTAGTCTGGTCAGGAAAACTCATTGTCTGGCTTCACTCGGGACCGAGGGTTTTGACTAGTCTGGTCAGGAAAACTCATTGCCATGGCCTATGATTTGTGATTGTAAAACTGGAGTAAATACATTGGTCATTTATATATACAGCACCTGTCAAGTTTGGACACATTTACTCACTCAAGGGTTTTTCTTTATTTTTACTATAGAATAATAATGAAGACATCAAAACTATGAAATAACACATATGGAATCATCTAGTAAACAAGAAAGTGTTAAACAAATCAAAATATACTTAATATTTGAGATTCTTCAAAGTAGCCACCCTTTGCCTTGACAGCTTTTGCACACTCTTGGCATTCTCTCAACCAGCTTCACCTGGAATGTTTTTTCAACAGTCTTGAAGGAGTTCCCACTTATGCTGAGCACTTGTTGGCTGCTTTTCTTTCACTCTGCGTTCCAACTCATCCCAAACCATCTCAATTGTTGTTTAGGTCGGGTGATTGTGGAGGCTAGGTCATCTGATGCAGCACGCCATCACTTCTTTTTGGTCAAATAGCCCTTACAAGGCCTGGAGGTGTGTTTGGTCATTGTCCTGTTGAAAAACAAATGATAGTCCCACTAAGCGCAAACCAGATGCGATGGCGTATCGCTGCATCTCACAAAGACACGGCTATTGGGACCAAAAATTGGACTCATCAGACCAAAGGACATATTTCCACCGGTGTAATGTTCATTGCTTGTGTTTCTTGGCCCAAGCAAGTCCCCTTTTCTTATTGGTGTCCGTTAGTAGTGGTTTCTTTGCAGCAACTCGACCATGAAGGCCTGATTCATGCAGTCTCCTCTGAACAGTTGTTAAGATGTCTGTTACTTTAACTCTGAAGCATTTATTTGGGCTGCAATTTCTGAGGCTGGTAACTCAAATTAATTTATCCTCTGCTGCAGAGAATTCTGCATCGTCCTTTCCTGTGGCGGTCCTCATGAGAGCCAGTTTCATCATTGCGCTTGATGGTTTTTGCGACTGCACTTGAAGAAGCTTTCAAAGTTCTTAATTTTCTGTCTGAAAGTAATGATAGACTGCCATTTCTCTTTGCTTATTTGAGCTGTATTTGCCATAATATGGGCTATCTTCTGTATACCACTCCCACCATGTCACAACAACCGATTGGCTCAAACATGAACTTTTAACAAGGCAAATCTGTTAATTGAAATGCATTCCAAGTGACTACCTCATGAAGCTGGCTGACAGAGTGCCAAGTATGTGCAAAGCTGTCATCAAGGCAAAGGGTGGCTACTTAGAATAATCTCAAATATAAAACAATTTTTGGTTACTACAGGATTTCATAGTTTTGATGTCTTCACTATTATTCTACAATGTAGGAAATGGTACAAATAAAGAAAAGTTGTCAACTTTTGACTGGTACTGTATATTTACCTTTTATTTCATTATATTCATCCAGGCTTGACACAGATGGGAGTGGGAAATGATGTCCTTGCTTTACTGTGTCCCACAGTCTTCCCGTGCTCTGGGAGCAACGCTTTGTAATGGCTTGTTCATGGCATCATGGCTGTCTGTTTCATGCGTGCTTTGCATCAGTACATCTGTCTGTCCAGATAGGAAGCTTGTTGGTTTGGTGACAGAATCGTTGGTACAGCTCTGGTATCCCAGCTCATATCACTGTTGAGCTATGAGATTCAAAGTCATGTCTCTGTTTGGAACAGGGATTTCCTGCTCAGTGTGAGTGTGCATTGTTCTTGTACCGATTGAGCGCTATAATCCCTGTTGGTCAGTACATGTACACATGCATCTGTTGGGTCTCTCTCTCTGATGCATCCTTGTCTCCCACCCACCATATGCACATCCATCTGTAATCTTACCCTGGGATTTTTGGAGGAACAGGACACCCAGCTGGGGTGTTGAATACATCCCTCCAGGACAGAAGAAATGACCTTTCATAGCATGTTAGGAGCACAGGCTGACCTCCGAATAGTCTTTTCCAATAACAGGATTTTTCCTATAGCTACTGTAGTCAGAGGTCTCCATAGCGGATCAATGCTAACATTATCTACTGGATTCCCTTGCTTGGCTTAGCTGGTTGGAGCAACTGGAGTCAGCCTGCTGTCTGCTCTGAGGTCGGTGTATAGGTGTTCCCCCGCCTGTCTCGCTTGTAGGTAAGGCTGAGGCTAAAGCATGGAGAGTTAGGCCCATATATTTAATTTGAATGCTATGGTTAGGCCTGTAACTTGATTCTAGCTTGGTATTTCATTAATATCCCATAGACTTAGGCCTACTATTTACCTGCTTCGAGTTGTTTTGGAATGTGGATATAGGTGGGTGAAGGGAGATTGTTTGTAATGATGACAAGTCTGAGAAAGCATAGTAGTGTTTAGAGAAAGACAAGCTTTATCTGTTGATTTGTGAAAAGTGCGTAGTAGTTGTGTGGTAGTGCTAGTTTCAGGGATGTCTACGGATTTTCTCTGCTACTGTTGTGGTTTGACAGGAAACTACGGGGAAACCAGCTTGCTAGTTCATACAGACTCGACACATGCAGGCTGTCACCACATAAAACAAACCCCCGGGCTCGCTGACACACGTGACTGTCTGGCATTGCTTTCTTACACAGTACTGACAGGGAGTAACATCATGTCTCCAGTTCTCTGCGAATGTTCCATAGTTAGGCAACAGTAGCAGGGTCAACCCTGGGTGTATCTTCACCATCTAACCTACTGCCAGGAGAAAGAGGGATTTCAAGCCGTGGAGGATAGTGTGTACATGCCATGGTACGTTGGTTAGGCTGTGGTTGCTAGATAAAAGAGCTGGCTCTGGCAGTATTGACATTGCACAGCTGCCACAAGACTAACGCATGCTGCTGAAGTGTGGCAGACACCAGAGTGTCAGTCCTGCGTTCTTAGTATCTGTCTGAATCAGAAGCAGGTTAGGGGTCAATTCCATTCATTCACACAGTAGACCAAACAAAAATCCTCATTCCAAATGTTTCTAATTGAAGAGAAAAGTAATTTCAGTGTAAATACAGCACCCCTGCTAGCTAGAGTACACCTACTGTTGCCATTCACAGAGATGTGGTGGTCTGTGAGAATCAGTAGGACGGTTCAGTAGGCACAACAACATGAGACAACTTCTAGTAAAAAGAGGGGGAAGGGAAGTGCTGCTAAGGTACACAATAGTAGATTTTGGAAGACAGAAGGTTCTCTTTGGTTAACATCTTAGAGCTACCCCCCTACTTTTTTCAATTTCCGCCTGAAGACATACCCAAATCTAACTGCCTGTAGCTCAGGCACAGAACCAAGGATATGCATATTCTTGATTTCATTTGAAAGAGAACACTCTGAAGTTTGTGTAAATGTGAATTGAATGTAGGAGAATATCACACAATAGATCTGGTTTAGATAATACAATGGAAAAACCATACATTTTTTTTCATTTTTATTGTTGTATCATCTTTAAAATGAACAAGACAAAACAAACAGTCAGATAGGATGATGGGGACAATTTCAGTGAAAAATATAAGAGGGCAACAGTACTTGTGCAAAGTTTCAGACTGATAACTTCCAAAATGAGTGTGCTACATGACATTTATCATGAAGTTACCCAGGTGTCCCACACAAGTAGCCCAAATGTACCCAAGTGGCCAAATTGGTGAAGTTATACATTTTTGAATGGAATAACTATATTCAAAATACCAAAATATTTGGAAGACCCTCAGTCCTCTACACAATATTGTGCTGCTGATGCCAGGTGCCACAGCAGTCTCTTTCTGCTGTAAAGCAGAGGGTCACCAAGCTCGTGGTGCAGGTGATGGGGAACTTCATTTTGCAAAGAACACAGCGACGCCTCCATGCTGTGCCCTTTTGGCCCTGAGGCACATCCATGCCTGCAGAAATACATTTAGGCAGATGAACACCACTTGTGGCAGGAGCTGGATGAACCAGCTTCAGTGGGGGATGGACACCTTGGCACTGGGGGCTCCCATTCGGAGTCGGTGTCACTGTGAAAGAAAATGTTCAGTTAGAATAGTTTCACATATGAGCCCTGTATCAACAGGTATAATAAACAGAAATATATAAAGTGGTTGAAGGTTGAAGTGCATAAGGTTGAATATATTATGACCTGCTAGATCTGTCTTTTATATTATGACATTTCAGCTAGATCTACTGTCTCTATTATATTATGATAGACCAGCTAGATCTGTCTTTATTATATTACAACAGACCAGCTGTATCTACTGTCTTCATTTCACTTTGGCCATTGTTGTGGGCCTGCCCTCCCCTCAACAGCCTCAAATAGGCTATTTAATTTCACAAATAATATTTTATATTATTCATTTCAAACAACGGCATTGGCATGAGAAACTTACCAGTCCAAAACGATGTCCTCTCCGTTAAAAAAATATTCCTCCATTTGGGAATCGCTAAATTAATCGTCCTACAACAATCTGTCTCATTTTCCCGATCAATTTCTTCTAAAATTGTGTGTACATCTGTACTCCGATTTAGCTTTCCCTGACTTAGTCGCCATACTGATTGAGATATAAACAGCTGAAGACGCGCTTTACCAAAACAATGTTGTGCGTAACATGCGTTGCTCCTTCCGGTATGAAACTTTAATGGCGAATGACCCTCTTTACGCCAGAGTTTACTACATGGGTTGGTCTTCCAACACATAAACATTACATATTGCCGTTTACCTCAGCTCATTGGCTATCTACCCAGCTAGATTTCAAGATGATCAGTGGTCATTGGGTTAAAATACAGTCAATCAACGAAAGAGCGGTCATATCATTGGTGCACAATGATGTCATTACTTGTTACTTGTTACCGTTACTCGGTTTCTTTCACTCAATACGTCCCGCGAAATGACCCATCAGGTTTGGTTGTGTTACAAAAAAACCAGTTGATTGCAATGAAACCAAACATGACTGGAAAAGTCATGTTTCGTTTGTGTATTTACATCGAATGTGTCGTCGAAAATGGAATGAGACGGAATTCACGACACAAGCGGTTCACAAAATGTTTCCTGTTAGGCTATAAAAATGTATTTGATCAAATAAAAGACCATTCATTGTGTAACATTGAGCATTGGGATTGCAAACAGAGGAAGATGGTCAAAGGTAAACTATTTATTTTAATGCAGTTTGTGATTATGTTACGCCTGTGCTGGTTGAAATAGTTGTTTTTTATGGGGCTCTATCCTCAGATAATCACATTGTATTCTTTTGCAGTAAATCATTTTTTAAATCTGACAACGCAGTTGGATTAGCAAGATTCTAGGCTTTCGACCCATGTGAGACACTTTTATTTTCATTAATGTTTAACCTGTTGGATCTCTAGGGGCGCTATGGTAATGAGCTTAGGTCTGTAAATAGAATCCCGGATCCGGGTTTGGTCGACCCAACAGGTTAATATGACTATTTTTGTAGCGATCACCGTATGTTGTCGAATTTAATCCCGCTAACGGGTTCGGTGCGCAGAGAGGTTAAAGGGGTACATTGGTCATCAAAAAACGAGGAGGACCAAGGCACTTCATATAATGAATTAAAATGCCTATCTGTATGGCATGTTCAATGGAACATTAATAACTCTGATTCATTTCCTCTGCATGGTCTTCCTCAGGGAGTACAAAGAAATGATAATATCCTCTTTTGAACAGCTTTTCCTGTCAGCTCTGATTTGAAGGGGAGTGGTTACAGAATTTATTGGACAACATCTAGTAAGCGTTACTATACACATTAAAAAGTGAAATACTGTACATATGTTATCAACAAATTCAACTCCAAGCAAGAAGCATCAGAACGCCTAGAAAGGTAGTTCTAACCTTTAAATGTGACTGGGCAAAGTGTCAAGAATAGGAGAGCTGTCTATTCCATAGTACACTGGAACACAGCAAACATGGAAAACAGTCTAAACATAGCTGAGGGCAATAGAGCAAAATGTCCACTAGATGACAGAAAATGGACCTCTCACAACCCTACAGGAAAGGTGAGAAATCCATATCTTCATTTAAACCAGGGTATTTAGTGGCATGTAATTTGTAAATTCATTTCTTCATTTAAACCAGGGTACTTAGTGGCATGTAATTTATAAATCCATATCATTTAAACCAGGGTACTTAGTGGCATGTCATTTATAAATCCATATCATTTAAACCAGGGTATTTAGTGGCATGTAATTTGTAAATTCATATCTTCATTTAAACCAGGGTACTTAGTGGCATGTAATTTGTAAATCCATATCATTTAAACCAGGGTACTTAGTGGCATGTAATTTGTAAACCCATATCTTCATTTAAACCAGGGTACTTAGTGGCCTGTAGTTTGTAAATCCCAAAACTTTCCCTTTGGTTTAGCTGTTTAAGACGGTCCCCTTTACTAATTGAGGCTGGAACATGATCAATACCCATAGCTTGTAGGGAGGCAGGGTTGCCATGGTGTAAGGACTTGTAGTGCCTTGCCATGGGGTCGTCTTCATTGCCAACCCGTATGGCGTACTTGTGTTCCGCTAAGTGGTCTTGAAGGCGTCTCTTTGTCCATCCAATGTAGAACACCTTGCACTGTGGACATTCCAATCTGTAGATGACATGAGTGGTTTTACAGTTAATGAAGTACTTGACGTAATAATCCATTTTAGAAGCTGTCAACAGAAGACTTTTCCTGTGCGATAGTTCTGCAATGGTGGCACTGGTTGCACGTAAAAGAGCCTTTGGGTTTGTGGTCTGGCCATGAGACAGCTATTTGAAACAGAGACAACCACAGCCTGGTATACTCTCAGGTCTGTCGTTGTTTCCGTTAGCTACAGTACTGCTACCAATGCCATTCAAAGAAATTCAAGCGGTTTGGCATAGGGCATGTGAACTCTCTCATTCTCTATTTTGTTTTCTTTCTCATTCATTCTCAGTGAGTCCTCTTTCTCTCTCGCTGTCCCTCTAACATTCTCTTCCTCTCTCTAGTTTACCTTCATTCTTTTTCTTTCTCCTTATTTTCTTCTTTCTCTTCCAATTTTGTGTGTGTGTGCTGGTCCTCCCGGCCCCTTGGCTCATAATGGAGCTGTAAATCATGTTAAGGTGTGTGTGTGTGGAAGGAGAGAAAGGAGGAGGAGCGAGGGATGGAGAGAGGGAACGCGGCTATTTCAGAGGCCGTCTCCACATCTGTCTGGGGTGTGTTTTGAATGTATTACTTTTTAGTGCATGTTCGCTCTAGTTAGAAGTTGGGAGTTGATTCCCCTGCGCTGTTGTGTGTGTTTTATGCTTGGGTGGTATACTGTATACTGGAGTATTTTGAAATGCCAACTGTATAATCTTCAGTACCGGTATGATAAAAAGAGTGTGTGTTGGGGCGTCCTAAAGCTGTTGTGACTATGGAAGATGTGCTAAATAACAGCTCAGGTAGGAAGGAGTGTGTGTGTCAGAGCTAGGGAGGGTCTAGAGTTGGCCTGCGTGTAAAAAGTTCAAGCTTGAAGTGTGTTAGCCAGTCAGTAAGCGTGTGCGTGCCTGTGCTAGCCCAGGCGCGTGAGACCGTTTGTTTGTGGGAGACTAAAGTGAACGTGAGGCAGAGCGGAACTCGGCGTTTCAGAGCTCCACTGTATGTAGGGGGTGGGGCAGACTAGAGCTCAGCTGTTGAGCGTGGCTACAATGCTGCTGGTCTCTGGCTCTTTCATCTGTCTGCTGGAGCGCTGACAACGGCGGGAGAGCCTCCTCGCCACTAAGCACAGTGGAGCACAGTAGAGGAGCATGCTGCTAGAGCAGAGCAGGCAGGGCTGTGTACACATGCACACCAGGAGAGGGATGGACTAGAAATGGGGATTAGGTCATTATGCTCGATTGCTAGTCATCCAACATACTGAAGTGGCAATCAGCAGTTGAAACGATAACAAATGATCTCCTCGCCCCTGTTTCGGTAAAAATCTGAGGGATTGGGCTGGGGAAATGTAATCATTCTCTAATTCAAAGACAGAGCTTTGCTTTGCTTTGGATGCAAGGACTCGCTTTGATATCAAAAGTATAGTTTTAACCATGATTTGCGGCTAAACAGTGTTTGTTTACATTTAATTTGTTTACAAACATTGGGGTAAAACAAGCTTATATTTTGGGTTCTGATGGGGTACGACATTGTAAGCTAGTGAAGTATTTATTGGGTACATATCATAAAGTCCAAAAATGGATGAGGTAACTGCTGATTGACACTTGAAGACCTGAGCTATACACTGACAAAACATTAGGAACGCCTGCTCTTTCCATGACATAGACTGACCAGGTGAATCCATGACATAGACTGACCAGG
This sequence comes from Oncorhynchus clarkii lewisi, assembly GCF_045791955.1. Taxonomy (NCBI): domain Eukaryota; kingdom Metazoa; phylum Chordata; class Actinopteri; order Salmoniformes; family Salmonidae; genus Oncorhynchus; species Oncorhynchus clarkii. The sequence goes on from NW_027258580.1 coordinate 48,140, forward strand.
GGAATCCATGACATAGACTGACCAGGTGAATCCATGACATAGACTGACCAGGGGAATCCATGACACAGACTGACCAGGGGAATCCATGACACAGACTGACCAGGGGAATCCATGACACAGACTGACCAGGGGAATCCATGACACAGACTGACCAGGGGAATCCATGACACAGACTGACCAGGGGAATCCATGACACAGACTGACCAGGGGAATCCATGACACAGACTGACCAGGGGAATCCATGACACAGACTGACCAGGGGAATCCATGACACAGACTGACCAGGGGAATCCATGACACAGACTGACCAGGGGAATCCATGACACAGACTGACCAGGTGAATCCATGACACAGACTGACCAGGGGAATCCATGACACAGACTGACCAGGGGAATCCATGACACAGACTGACCAGGGGAATCCATGACACAGACTGAGCAGGGGAATCCATGACACAGACTGACCAGGGGAATCCATGACACAGACTGACCAGGGGAATCCATGACACAGACTGACCAGGGGAATCCATGACACAGACTGACCAGGGGAATCCATGACACAGACTGACCAGGGGAATCCATGACACAGACTGACCAGGGGAATCCATGACACAGACTGACCAGGGGAATCCATGACACAGACTGACCAGGGGAATCCATGACACAGACTGACCAGGGGAATCCATGACACAGACTGACCAGGGGAATCCATGACACAGACTGACCAGGGGAATCCATGACACAGACTGACCAGGGGAATCCATGACACAGACTGACCAGGGGAATCCACGACACAGACTGACCAGGGGAATCCACGACACAGACTGACCAGGGGAATCCACGACACAGACTGACCAGGGGAATCCACGACACAGACTGACCAGGGGAATCCACGACACAGACTGACCAGGGGAATCCACGACACAGACTGACCAGGGGAATCCACGACACAGACTGACCAGGGGAATCCACGACACAGACTGACCAGGGGAATCCACGACACAGACTGACCAGGGGAATCCACGACACAGACTGACCAGGGGAATCCATGACACAGACTGACCAGGGGAATCCATGACACAGACTGACCAGGGGAATCCATGACACAGACTGACCAGGTGAATCCATGACACAGACTGACCAGGTGAATCCATGACACAGACTGACCAGGTGAATCCATGACACAGACTGACCAGGGGAATCCATGACACAGACTGACCAGGGGAATCCATGACACAGACTGACCAGGGGAATCCATGACACAGACTGACCAGGGGAATCCATGACACAGACTGACCAGGGGAATCCATGACACAGACTGACCAGGTGAATCCATGACATAGACTGACCAGGTGAATCCATGTGAAAGCTATGATCCTTTATTGATGTCACTTGTTAAATCCACTTCAATCAGTGTAGATGAAGGGGAGGAGACAGGTTAAAGAAGGATTTTTAAGCCTTAAGACAATTGAGACATGGATTGTGTATGTGTGTCATTCAGAGGGTGAATGGGGAATACAAATGATGTACAGTCCATGCGTAAAGTATTCAACCCCCTTTCCCTTTTCCACATGTTGTTACGTTACAGCCTTATTCTAAAATGGATTCAATAAATGTTTTTCTTCATCAATCTACACACAATACCCCATGACAATGTGAAAAAAGTTTTTCAAAATTGTAGAAAATGTATTTTTATTTACATAAGTATTCAGACCCTTTGCTAATAGACTTGAAATTGAGCTCAGGTGCATCCTGTTTCCTTTGATCATCCTTGAGATGTTTCTACAACTTGGTTGGAGGCCGCCTGTGGTAAATTTAAATGATTGGACATGATTTGGAAAGGCAAATACCTGTCTATATAAGGTCCCACAGTTGACAGTGCATGTCAGAGCATAAACCAAGTAATGCTGTTGAAGGAATTGTCCGTAGAGCTCTGACAGGATTGTGTCGAGGCACAGATCTGGGGAAGGGTACCCAAAAAATTCAGTGGCCTCCGTCATTCTTGAATGGAAGAAGTTTGGAACCACCAAGACTCTTCCGAGATCTGGTCGCCTGGCCAAACTGAGCGATTGGGGGAGAAGGGCCTTGGTCAGGGAGGTGACCAAGAACCCAATGTTCTCTCTGACAGCGCTCCAGAGTTTCTCTGTGGAGATGGGAGAACCTTCCAGAAGGGCAACCATCTCTGCAGGACTCCACCACTCCATCAGGCCTTTATGGTAGAGTGGCCAAACGGAAGCCACTCTTCAGTAAAAGGCACATAACAGCCCACTTGGAGTTTGCCAAAAGACACCTACGGGACTCTCAGAACATGAGAAACAAGATTCTCTGGTCTGATGAAACCAAGTTTGAACTCTTTGGCCTGAATGCCAAGCCCGGGGTCTGGAGGAAACCGGGCACCATCCCTACAGTGAAGCATGTTGGTGGCAGCATCACGCTGTGGGGATGTTTTTCAGCGGCAGGGACTGGGAGACTAGTCAGGATTGAGGAAAAGATGAATGGAACAAAGTACAGCGAGATCCTTGATGAAACCTGCTCCAGAGAGCTCAGGACCTCAGACTGGGTCGAAGTTCACCTTCCAACAGGAAGGTTCACCTTCCAACGACTCTAAGCACACACCCAAGACAACGCAGGAGTGGCTTTGGGACAGTCTCTTAATGTCCTTGAGTGGCCTGGACTTGAACCCGGTCGATCATCTGTGAAAATATATGTAGCGCAACGCTCCCCATCCAACCTGACGAGCTTGAGATGATCTGCGGAGAATGGGAGAAACTCCCCAAATACAGGTGTGCCAAGTTTGTAGTGTTTTACCCAAGAAGACGCAAAGGCTGTAATCGCTGACAAAGGTGCTTCAACAAAGTACGGAGTAAAGGGTCTGAATACTTTTGTAAATGTGATCTTTCAATCTAAACCTGTTTTTGCTTTGTCATTTTGGGGTATCGTGTGCAGATTGATGTGGGGGGAAAAACAAGTCTATCCATTTTAGTATAAGGATGTAACATAACACAATTAATACTTTCCGAATGCACTGTAAAGGCCTTTGAATGAGGTGTGGCAGTAGGTGCCAGGCGCACCGGTTTGTGTCAAGAACTGCAACGCTGCTGTGTTTTTCACGCTCAACAGTTTCCCGTGTGTATCAACAATGGTCTACCACCCAAAAGACATCCAGCCAACTTGACACAACAGGGGCCAGCATCCCTGTGGAACGCTTTCGACACCTTAGAGGCCTTAGCCTGAATTTGTCAGGGCATGTGGAGGGCAAATGGGGTTGCAACTCAATATTAGGAAGGTGTTTCTAAGGTTTGGTATACTCATTGTAGATGTCATAATTGCATGTTTTCAACCTTATTGGTCATATTGGAAGATCAAAATTAGTGTTTTTTTATTTATTCTAAAGAGATTGTAGCCGCGCACCTAACTATTCTGTCCATGCCTGCAGCAGATCTTGCACCACCCATTGTCTCTGAAATAGTGTTTTTTATGTGTTCAACTCACATTGAAAAGCTAGTCAATGAAGTTTAATGATGGTAGATGGATAGATAAATGGATGGGATTTGGCAGCCACTCATGGGGAAATGTTTCTTTCATACCTCTGTTTCCTTATTTGCCTGATTTTGGGGTTGGCAGTTATAACGATGGGGGGGACAAAGACCTGTTGAAATAAGTCACACTGCATCTGACCGCTCTCTCCTATTTTCATCCATTTCAATGAGCTCGTCCACAAGATCCGACATGTGTAATCATCTACAAGTAACTTGTAAGACATATATTCATATCTATACCTAGCCTGTGTTAGGTTTAGGTGCTCCCTTGTTTACTATCACATGTTGTGGTTGAGAGATGGCGTGATTTGGGGAGGCCTTGTAACAGGGGCCACTTCCTCTTATCTCAACCACGGAGAGACAGATGTCAACCGGCAGACCCACCATTGCATGTCATTCTCCCCTTCTAGACAATCCCCATGGAATCAGTGCTAAAACACCAGGCTCTTTGGTATTGTGTGCAGTAGGGAAACCTGTGGCTGGGCTTTGCAGTGTTGGGGCCCAATTTCATTTGAACCCAATAGGTTCGTTTTACAGTCCCAAATCATACATTGTCCTGGTCCTTCTTGACCCATTTTGAAACTCATGAATAGAGAAGAGACCTGGTTCACCTCAGAGATGGTCCTAATCCCTTGTCTCTCTGTAGATGGGTATGGCTGGCAGTCCTTTTGGGCAGCAGTACGGTCAAGGCGGGGCCCAGCAGCAGATGGGGGTGAACGCCCAGCAGCAGCTCCGGAACAAGGCAGCCCTTGCCAACAGCCTGCCCCCCTTCCCCAGTGACCTGAAAGGGGCCAACAGCCTGCCCCCCTTCCCCAGTGACCTGAAAGGGGCCAGTAGCATGCCAAACCTGGTAAGTTCCTCCAACTTTGTAGAAAAGGAGAAATGCAAACCTGCGGTAAGTTTACACGATGACCTAAACGGAGGATTCTGGGAAAGATCTGTTTCCATTTGGATCTCGAGCCTCTTCGTCTCGCCCCCTTAAACAGTTGGAATCCGATATCTGTCTGGGGGCCACAAAAAATCAGCTCTCAGATCTGATGTGGTCCCCATGCCTTTGTGTTTCAGACTTGTTACCTTGCCCCTACCCTCCTGGTGTTCTCACATATGAAAGTACTGACTATACAAAAGATATGTTGGAATCTCCACTCAGTTTATCAGAGGGTTAAGTGAAGCCATCATCATATTAATGTGCCTACCTACCTAGTCCTTTCAGATGTTTGAACACTGAAGAGATTAGATTAGGCCCTGGTTAGAGGACTGGTCTCTAAAACCCCTATCATTAACCCCTAGATCCTACGTACTATGGGAGGATTGGTTGAAGCAATACGGTGAAAATGACCCCCTGCCTATCAAATCCTTTCAGATTTAGTCTCACGTAGTGACAACTCTCCCGAAGTCTGAGTCCATTAGTCTCTGCATTGACTTTGAATAACGCTGCAGTTCCCAATGCCACGGTATTGGAACAATTATTCTGACACATTTCTCTTCCATCTCCAAAAACCAGGCCTGGAATGCAGAATGAGAGATTGTTGGAAGGGGAAACATTTGTTAAAAGACACTCCACTCAGAATATTGTTGTACAGAGAGAGAGAGAGAATGAGGGAAAGAGGAAGAGAAAAAGAGAAGGGTCTCTTTCAAGGCACTGAGTAAATACTGCATGCAAATCTCTCTCCCAGGAACAGGAAAAGGGCCTAATGAACTCATTACAGAGGAAATAGTTGTGTTTCTATTTTGGTTAAAGGTTAATGGAGTCTTATGTGAAATAGTTGGATGTTTACCAGGCCTTTTGAGGGGGGGGGGGGGGTCGGCTTTTATTTCTTTTTGATTAATTCACTGGCTGCCGCCCATTATTCTGTCTGGGAATCGTTCTTTCTCTGTTCACCACTCTTCCCCCTGCCGCCCTCCGCTCTTTGTCTTTCTCACACAAGTGTTTTCCCTCTTTCTCCCTAATCAAACCTCACCCCGTTGATCTCGGCATAAATGTGTTTATGTAGATCAGCTTTTCTTTTTCAAATTGTGAAAGTAATGTACTTGTATAAGTAGGCTTAATTACCGGGATTGGGTGATTCCATTTCAATATAAACGGTTCAGGGATACAATTCAAGCAACCCAGTTCCAATTCAAGTAATTGGGTTCAAGCTAAGTTTCAAATAAATCCAGTCTGCCTCACTTATTTGTTGCGTTTCCCTCCCAAGGCCCAGATGCAGCAGGTACCCTCCATGGTCCCTGGCGGTGGGGTGTCTGCAGCGACTGCGAGCCACACGGCCGACCCAGAGAAGCGCAAGCTCATCCAGCAACAGCTGGTCCTGCTGCTCCACGCCCACAAGTGCCAGCGGCGGGAGCAGGCCAACGGGGAGGTGCGGGCCTGCGCCCTGCCACACTGCCGCACCATGAAGAACGTCCTCAACCACATGACCCACTGCCAGGCCGGCAAGTCCTGCCAGGGTGAGTGTCTGGGGAAGGGGGGTTGTGGTGTTGGTTGCTGGATAAGTGTTGGGGGACTGAGCCTGTGTGAATATGATTGAACACACACTCGTTAATGTCCAACGGGATATCAGCTTTACTCCATTTAATGTAAGAGACATTTATATCTTCTTCTGCTGTTTAGAAGGCTATAGTTTGTTGATTGACGTTGAAGTCAAGTTGGTTATCTTTCTCTGTGCTGCTGTGTCCAAAGCCCCTCTCTCCTCTTTCTCCATGGCTCCATATGAATTAGTCTTTCTGCTGTTCCCGGCATCCTATCTGCTCAACTACTTCTCAACCGTATTGGAGGAGAAGGTTGAAGGTCCCTGCCCTCTGACCTTCTCTGTGTGTTTTGAGGAGGAAGTGAAGAGAGGATTTGCAGAATTGAGGAAAGATTAATTTGGAAATAACCATTGTCTTCCATTCCCTCCCTCCTATTTGCCCCGGTGACTGACTGAAATCCCGCTCCAGCCTATATTAATAGTGAGGACACCAGCAGCTATAAATCCCGGGGCTTGTTTTAAAAGCCTGTCTGGGTGCTTAGGCCTAATGTAAATACTCAAGTGGCTTTAGTCTCCACACTGAGTCTGGGTGGCTACGGCGCTTTCCTGCCGCCCCGTGCTGCTCTGGACATTAAAGGGTGTCTCTAGGTCGATGGCCTCTGACTTTTAACCCCTGAGGTGCCAGTCATATTGGTAATGTGTTTTAATGGCTATGGGGTCAAATGAGGATATATGATGTTCTAGGTCTCATCCGGTTTTAATTGGGTTGTGCTGTTTACATGTTTTTAAAATGGTTTATATTAGTGATTATTTGTTTAAATGGCCTTGTTGTTTGGGTTTGCCGGTTCCAATGTTGTATTTGTTTTAACATTTTGTGGTGTAATATCTCACGTACCTACTAGCCCTGTGGGATAGCCCGCTAGCAATTCAAATAAATAATCGTAATATTAAACATTTATGAACGTAAAAGTATCTTATATCATTTAAAATCTTAAATTCTTGTTAATCTAACTGCATTGTCCGATAAACAGTTGGCTTTACAGCGAAAGCATACCATGCAATTGTTTGAGGACGATGCCCCACAACATATTTTTGAACCAGCACAGGCTTCATGAAATCACAAATGGCGATTTAAATAAATTGCTTACTTTTGAAAATCTTCCTCTGTTTGCAATCTCAAGGGTCCCAGCTACAACATGAATGCTTGTTTTGTTAGATAAAATCCTTCTTTATATCCCAAAAGGTCTGTTTAGTTGGCGCCATCGATTTCAGTAATCCACTCTTTCAACAGACAAAGGAATCCAAAGAGCTACCGATAAACTTTGTTCAAACAAGTCAAACTACGTTTCTATTTAATCCTCAGGTACGCTAAAATGTAAATAAACTATAATTTTTCATACAGAATGAAGTTTTTTCAATAGAAAAGTGAAATTGGCAGGCGTGTGTTCTCTGTCTCGCGCGAACAAATAGATTTTCCACTGAGACTCTTTGTGCCAAAACTCCTAATTCTTACTAATTTTGTAAGAAACAAGCCTGAAACCTTGAACAAAGACATCTAGTGGAAGCCATAGGAATTGCAATCTGGGAGCTAGAATTGCATAGGACCCATAGCTTTCCATTATAAGAGCCTGGGACATAAAACTAATAATAATTATGGTTGGGTTTTTCTTTAGATTTTCGACTATATCAGTTGTGTTATAGTCGCATACATTATTTTAACATTTCTACAAACATCAGTGTTTTCTATCCAATGCTAGGCCTGAGTAACAGGCAGTTTACTTTGGGCACGTCAGTCAGGCAGAAATTCAGGAAAATAGACCCTAGCCCTAATTTATTAATGATAACTCAAATACTTGAGGCTTTTCTTTAAGTAATATAAACTCTGGGATGAGACTTATTTGATGTTAACAGGAGTAGAATGATCTCTTTTATACTCTTGAAGGGATGAATCTGAAACTTCCACTTAAGTTAATGCATTGGTATCAGTAGCATGTTCACCACCGTGTGTCTCTAAAGCCCCTAATCATGCTGTTATTGGAGTCTTCCTCCACAACCATTTGCTTCCATTCCCTGGGTCTAAATCAAATCTATTACAGCAATTATCTGACTGTGTGAACACAATGGTACCTTTCTGTTAGTCCACAGGGCCCATTAGGCAACAGTCACATTAGGCTTGGAATAGTTACTAACTTTTGATTTCTGTTAGTCCACAGGGCCCATTAGGCAACAGTCACATTAGGCTTGGAATAGTTACTAACTTTTGATTTCTGTTAGTCCACAGGGCCCATTAGGCAACAGTCACATTAGGCTTGGAATAGTTACTAACTTTTGATTTCTGTTAGTCCACAGGGCCCATTAGGCAACAGTCACATTAGGCTTGGAATAGTTACTAACTTTTGATTTCTGTTAATCCACAGGGCCCATTAGGCAACAGTCACATTAGGCTTGGAATAGTTACTAACTTTTGATTTCTGTTAGTCCACAGGGCCCATTAGGCAACAGTCACATTAGGCTTGGAATAGTTACTAACTTTTGATTTCTGTTAGTCCACAGGGCCCATTAGGCAACAGTCACATTTGGCTTGGAATAGTTACTAACTTTTGATTTCTGTTAATCCACAGGGCCCATTAGGCAACGGTCACATTAGGCTTGGAATAGTTACTAACTTTTGATTTCTGTTAGTCCACAGGGCCCATTAGGCAACAGTCACATTAGGCTTGGAATAGTTACTAACTTTTGATTTCTGTTAGTCCACAGGGCCCATTAGGCAACAGTCACATTAGGCTTGGAATAGTTACTAACTTTTGATTTCTGTTAGTCCACAGGGCCCATTAGGCAACAGTCACATTAGGCTTGGAATAGTTACTAACTTTTGATTTCTGTTAGTCCACAGGGCCCATTAGGCAACGGTCACATTAGGCTTGGAATAGTTACTAACTTTTGATTTCTGTTAGTCCACAGGGCCCATTAGGCAACAGTCACATTAGGCTTGGAATAGTTACTAACTTTTGATTTCTGTTAGTCCACAGGGCCCATTAGGCAACAGTTACATTAGGCTTGGAATAGTTACTAACTTTTGATTTCTGTTAGTCCACAGGGCCCATTAGGCAACGGTCACATTAGGCTTGGAATAGTTACTAACTTTTGATTTCTGTTAGTCCACAGGGCCCATTAGGCAACAGTCACATTAGGCTTGGAATAGTTACTAACTTTTGATTTCTGTTAGTCCACAGGGCCCATTAGGCAACAGTCACATTAGGCTTGGAATAGTTACTAACTTTTGATTTCTGTTAGTCCACAGGGCCCATTAGGCAACAGTCACATTAGGCTTGGAATAGTTACTAACTTTTGATTTCTGTTGTTTTTTCTTTGGCTCTGTGATTTACTGGACAAAAGCATGTTTTATGTGCCCAGGTGTTTATTTGCCCAGCTTATATGGTGTCTTGGACAGGGAGTGGTCATCTTGTCATAGCTACTGTATGTGTTTTTCAATGACTCGTTGCCTTCTCTCTTCCTCTTCTGTCATCCCTCATCTTTCTTGCTCTTTTTCTGTCTTTCATTCAATCTCTTTCCTTTCTCTCATTCATCATTCTCTCCCTCCCCCCCCCCCCCCCTCCCTCTCTCTCTTCCTCTCTTATCCTTCTATCCCCTCAGTGGCTCACTGTGCGTCGTCCAGACAGATAATTTCTCACTGGAAGAACTGCACGCGGCATGACTGTCCCGTCTGCCTGCCGCTGAAGAACGCCAGTGACAAAAGGAACCAGCAGCGTGAGTACCTGTTGTTTTACCCTAGGACCCTTTAGGACCCGTGTGTGTGTGTGTAACATTGGGTTTTGTGTAATATCATCCCATACAGGTGTTTTGGCATTAGCATACAGTGCATTCGGAAGGTATTCAGAACCCTTTTCCCACATTTTGTTACGTTAGAGCCATATCCTAAAATTGATTCAATTGTTTTGGTTCCTCATCAATCTACACTCAATATCCTGTAATTTTTGCAAATGTATTTAAAAACATAATGGAAATATAGCATTTTCATAAGTATTCAGACCCTTTTATTCAGTACTTTGTTGAAATACCTTTGGCAGCGATTACAGCCTCGTCTTCTTGAGTATGACGCTACAAGCTTCGCACACATGTATTTGGGATGTTTCTCCCATTCTTCTCTGCAGATCCTCTCAAGTGCTGTCTTGTTGTATGGGGAGTGTCGCTGCACAGCTATTTACATGTCTCTCCAGAGATATTTGATCGGATTCAAGTCCGGACGCTGGCTGGGCCACTCAAGGACATTCAGAGAATTGTCATGAAGCCGCTCCTGCGTTGTCTTGGCTGTGTGCATAAGGTCATTGTCCTGTTGGAAGGGGAACCGTCACCCAGTTTGAGGTCCTGAGCTCTCTGGGGCAGGTTTTCATCAAGGATCTCTCTGTACTTTGCCTGTTCATCTTTCCCTCCATCCTAACAAGTCTCCCAGTCCCTACCGCTGAAAAGCACTCCGACAGCATGATGCTGCCACCACCATGCTTCACCGTAGGGATGGTGCCAGGTTTCCTCCAGACGTGACGCTTGGCATTCAGGCCAAAGTGTTCAATCTTGCTTTCATCAGACCAGAGAATCTTGTTTCTCATGGTCTGAGAGTCCTTTAGGTGCCTTTTGGCAAACTCCAAGTGGGCTGTTATGTGCCTTTTACTGAGGAGTGGCTTCCGTTTGGCCAATCGACTATAAAGGCCTTATTGGTGGAGTGCTGCAGAGATGGTTGTCCTTCTGGAAGGTTCTCCCATCTCCACAGAAGAACTCTGGAGCTCTGTCAGAGAGACCATAGGGTTCTTGGTCACCTCCCTGAACAAGACCCTTCTTCCCTGATTGCTCAGTTTGACCGGGTGTCCAGCTCTAGGAACAGTCTTGGTGGTTCCAAACTTCTTCCATTTAAGCATGATGGAAGCCCCTGTGTTCTTGGGGACCATCAATGCTGCAGAATGTTTTTGGTAACCTTCCCCAGATCTGTGTCTCGACACAATCTTGTCAGAGCTCTACGGACAGTTCTTGCTCTGACATGCACTGTCAACTGTGGGACTTTATATAGACAGGTGTGTGCCTTTCCAAATCTTGTCCAATCAATTGAATTGACTAAAGGTGGACGCCAATCAAGTTGTAGAAACACCTGAAGGATGCGGGTATTGTGTGTAGATTGAGTTAATGCTGTAAAGTAACAACATGTGAAAAAAGTCCAAGGGTCCGAATACTTTCCGAACGCACCGTAGATAAACCGGTTGTTGTCGCCCCTCAGCCAGTTTTCATACAGAAATCTGTCTCAGTGTTACATCTGCCACATTACATTTCATTTAAATGTATTTACATATTGTAGGCACAGATACAAAAACTGACACATTTCATTTACAACAGATGCATTGCACACTATAACACACTTGAGCTATAAATGATTTGCGATGTAAATCGAATTGAATTAGTCACATGCGCCGAATACAACAAGTGTAGACCTTACAGTGAAAAGCTTACATTGTTGATTAAGGGCTTGTATGTAAGTTCATTTTTAATTATTTTTTTTACAATGTAACTGAATTGTCAACAGAGAAGCATGCTGAGCTGAGAGCATAGAACCCTAGAGTGAGTGAGTGAGCGAGTAAAGTTTTCAGTGGCGCCACCTGCAGCCGCATCCCTAGCTGTGCTCTGTGCTTGCGCTGCTGGCTCGCTCTGTGCTTGCTCGCTGGCTGTGAAGGATTCCTGTAGAATGCTGGGCCTGTAATCTGACACCCTGGGGGGGGGGCTCCGGAGTTTCTATCTGTGGGGGAGGAGCTCAGGGGGAGAAATCTCTCTGATTGGCCAGAAAACCGGTGACCGATTTAAATCCCCCCACAGAGGCAACCTGCATATTCTCTCTGCCGGTCACAGATCAACATACAGAAAGCAAAGAGCAGCAGTAGTAGGATCTTTGGGTGGAAGCGGATAAATATTATTTTAGATCATAACAAATGTAGGCTTTACAATTTTGTTTTGTTTAACAACTTGAGTTTTTTATGACTTCTATGAGAAAAATAATTGATTTAATCTTTGCCAATCAGTAGATTGCTTTTCATCAAATGTAACATCAAATGTAACTTCCTTTTCTGGAAGGGTATACTAATGATTTATTAACATAGGCCCAAGCCAAGTCCTAACTGTAGTTCTGTTTGAAAACTGGGGGAGATTGGTGAGTTATGTGCAGTTGGGATTCATCGCAAGTGTTCATATTTACTCATCTCCCTCTCCACCCACCACCCTCTTCAATTTGATACAAAAGTTATTGTATTGCCAAAGCAATAAGGTTTCTCTTTGAAATGTTTCATACATGTCTCCGCTCCCTCTCCAGCCATGCTGGGTTCGCCCGGCGCCAGCCTGCAGAGTGCCATCAATGCCACGGTGGGCACAGGCCCTCCCGGCAGCTCCCCGGGTTCCTCCATGAACAGTGGCGGGGTCAGCAGCGGGCACATCGACCCCAGTTCCATGCAGCGGGCCTACGCTGCCCTGGGCCTGCCCTATGGTAACCAGTCCCCTGCTCAGGGAGGACCTGGAGGACAGAACACAGCCCAGGGAGGGCAGCAGCTACGCTCCATCAATGCACTAGGTAAGAATGTTGCTTGGTCTCATTGGAGTTTTAGGCTAGGTTACTGTAAAGCACTTGAGGACAGTAGGATAAGAGCATCTGCTGAATGACTCAATTGTAAATGTAAAAATGGGTTGATAGATGCATTCGATTGATTCAACTGAATTGAATTTTGCGTTTGCAAATATGCACAATTTGAAATCCCAGAGGATGAAATCCCAGACACATATAGTGTCACATACACATTTGGTAAAGTTCTCTGTATAAGGGTCTCTCGTGTGATGAGTCGAAGTGGTATAGTGAGGGTATTGGTCACTGTTTTGGTGCTAATGCTGCCTCTGGTTGGCTGTGTTCTCTCCCAGGCACTAACATGAACATGGCCGGAGGAGGGGTGGGCGTGCCCTCAGAGACCGGCATGCTCTCGGACTCATCGCTCCCCTCGTCGCTCAACAAGTGAGTCCGCTCACCCATTTAGATTGTCTCTCTTAATTCTGTGCCCTAGATCACTCCAACTGGGTGGTACAGAGCTGGGCCCACTACAGTGTACAGCAGCACTCACCATTTTTACAATGAGCTCCAAAAGTATTGGGAAAGTGACAATTCTTTTGTTTTGTCCCTGTACTCCAGCACTTTGGAATTGAAATTATCAAATGACTATGAGGTTAAAGTGCGGACTGAGCTTTAATTTGCGGGTATTTTCATCCATATCAGGTGAACCGTTTAAAAATTACAGCACTTATTGTACATTGTCCTCCCTGTTTTAGGGGAACAAAAACAGTAAGATTAATTAACTTATGTGTATTAAGGTAGTCAAAAGTATGTTATTTGGTTCCATATTCCTAGCTTGAAATGATTGCATTAAGCTTGTGACAACAAATTTGGCGGATGCCAAATATAAATTAATGGTAAGTAATGTATTGTCACTTTGGAGTCACTTTTGTAAATGAGAATAGAATATGTTTCTAGAGACTTATACATTAATGTGGATGCTAATATGATTACGGATAGTCCTGAATGAATCGTGAATAATGATTTGAGAAAGTTAGTCGCACAAATATCATGCCTTCTTGACATGCCAACCTCTCACCATACAATAACAGGGGAGGTTAGCATTTTATATCATACCCCCAAGACATGCCAACCTCTCACCATACAATAACAGGGGAGGTTAGCATTTTACATCATACCCCCAAGACATGCCAACCTCTCACCATACAATAACAGGGGAGGTTAGCATTTTACATCATACCCCCAAGACATGCCAACCTCTCACCATACAATAACAGGGGAGGTTAGCATTTTACATCATACCCCCAAGACATGCCAACCTCTCACCATACAATAACAGGGGAGGTTAGCATTTTATATCATTCCCCCAATACATGCTAACCTCTCACCATTACAATAACAGGGGAGGATTGCATTTTATATCATACCCCAAGACATGCTAACCTCTCACCATTACATTAACAGGGGAGGTTAGCATTTTACATCATACCCCCAAGACATGCTAACCTCTCACCATTACATTAACAGGGGAGGTTAGCATTTTAGTGGGGGTCTGATATTTGTGCATTTAACTTTCTCACTCATCATTATTTACAGGTCATTCAGGACTATCCGTTATCATGCTATAATCCACATGAATGTAGATGTAAATAAGAATATAATATGCTTCTAAACACAAGTGACTCCAAAATGACACTACATTATTTACCATTCATTTTATTCAGACCCCTTCACATTTTCCACATTTTATGTTCCAACCTTATTCTAAAATGTATTAATTAAAAACATTTCCTCATCAATCTACACACAATATCCCATAATGACAAAGTGAAAAACATTTTATTAAATTTGTACTTTTTGCTATGAGACTCGAAATTGAGCTCAGGTGCATGCATCCTGTTTCCTTTGATCATCGTTGTTTCTACAACTTGATTCGAGTTTATTTGGAAAGGCGCACACCTGTCTAGATAAGGTCCCACAGTTGACAGTGCATGTCAGCAAAAGACAAGCCATGAGGTTGAAGGAGTTGTCCGTAGAGCTCCTAGACAGGATTGTGTTGAGGCACACACCTGGGGGAAGGGTACCAAAAAATTGCACATCATTGAAGGTCCCCAAGAACACAGTGGCCTCCATCATTATTAAATGGAAGAGGTTTGGTACCACCAAGACTCTTCCTAAAGCTGGCCGCCTGACCAAAGTGGGCAATCGGCGGAGACGGGCTAGAGCTTGATGGCCTAAAAATCATATTTTTTTTCCAAGCGTATGGGTGATTCACAATATCTATGCATTTCAAACAGTCTGCAATAATGTAATGAATTCAGGTATTGTGAAGTTTTATACCTATGCTAAATATAAGCCTCCACAACCATAAGACACACTAATAAGTTCATTATTTGATAAAACTAGTTGAACCTGCTTTTTTTTTGGGTGGGCAGGCAATCACTGATCTGGATTTTAAGTCTGAAAATGCCTTTTTTTTTGTTACAAATTGAACAAGAACCATGTATAATGCACATTCACTAATGACTCACTTCTTGTAGCAGGCTATAGAACATTAACACAGGTCTCATCAGCAGACTCTCACACAAGCCCACGTGTTAGTGAGAATCCAGCTAATATTTATATTTCAACTTGAGCCAACGTGGATCTATTTGCTAGCTAACAAGGACACTACCATCCCTACAATGAAGCATGGTGGTGGCAGCATCATGCTGTGGGGATGTTTTTCCTGCGTTAGGGACTGGGAGACTAGTCAGAATGGAGGGAAATATGAACAGCGCAAAGAGATTCTTGATGAAAATCTGCTTCAGATTGCTCAGGACCTCAGACTGGGGCGACAATTCGCCTTCCAACAGGACAACGACCCTAAGCACACAGACAAGACAATGCAGAAGTGGCTTCAGGACAAGTCTCTGAATGTCCATGAGTGGCCCAGCCACAAAACGTGAAGGTCTGAATACTTTGATGAACAGCAATATGGATGAAAATTCCCTCAAATTAAAGCTGACAGTCTGCACTCTAACTTCAGTTATTGTATAATTTCAAATCAAGTGTGCCAGAGTACAGAGCCTAAACAACAATGTGTCACCATCCCAATACTTTTGGAGCTCACTGTATATTCTATTTAAATAGTAGCTTTCATGATGAAGAAAAAAATCTGCATAAAAACAACTGTTTTTGGCTTAGTTCTAGTGAAACATGTAAATTCTGGTCTTTATTTTAAAAGTTTGAAAGTTTTGATCTGGCTCTTTTTACCCTTAGCGGTTCTACTCTACCATTTGAAATTGTGATGGAGAGGCACCTTGAAGGTGCCTCTACGTCATCTCAAAGGGAAGAGTTGGGTATGAAATCCACTCCCTTGTAGAGGTGCTGGGCGGTACCACCTCGAGGCTTACTATAAAAGTAGGTGACCGCGTGCTTTATTTGCCGATGGTCTTGGTGAGGGGAGTGTGCCAATCAATATATTTTGCGTAACTCTTCCTTGACTAGACCACTATGCAAAAGGCAGTAAGGCACATTTCCACATATGACCAAATGAACCGTTGTTGCTTACTGTTTCATACACATCTACATGATGAACCAATAAAAAATATCCATGAGGTTCATGAGGATTATACTTTTATATTCATAGCTACATGTATCGTAACAAGAAATGGATGACAATGGTCATGTCAACTTGTTTTGCTATGACTGGTGGCACAGTGTGCTAAAACGGTTAGCTCATATTTCAATGGTTGAGTTGTAATCCTACATGTGGCAGATATATTTATAAATCCTTTATTTACACTGTTCATCCCGTGCCCACACACTTCTAGTTCTGAGAAGTGAAAGCCTACCTGTGAGACTGGTTGGCCTGGTAGTAGTTGTAGGTTTTTATACACTACCCAAGACCAACCTGAGAGTTAATTTGATCATTGGTCAAATAGTTACTGCAGTGCTGATTGAATTGAGCCCCATATCTTAATTTTCAATGTGATGATTGCACTTTTCCCAACACAATACTGCAACAAAAAAATATACACATTTCAAATATTTGTTTACGCCCCATGGGAAGTTGGAACTTACTCCACACGCGCCGATAGATATCAGGAACTCACCACCTTACCACTGAGTTAACAGTGCCGATAGATATCAGGAACTCACCACCTTACCACTGAGTTAACAGCGCCGATAGATGTCAGGAACTCACCACCTTACCACTGAGTTAACAGTGCCGATAGATGTCAGGAACTCACCACCTTACCACTGAGTTAACAGTGCAGATAGATATCAGGAACTCCCCACCTTACCACTGAGTTAACAGTGCAGATAGATATCAGGAACTCCCCACCTTACCACTGAGTTAACAGTGCAGATAGATATCAGGAACTCCCCACCTTACCACTGAGTTAACAGTGCCGATAGATATCAGGAACTCCCCACCTTACCACTGAGTTAACAGTGCAGATAGATATCAGGAACTCCCCACCTTACCACTGAGTTAACAGTGCAGATAGATATCAGGAACTCCCCACCTTACCACTGAGTTAACAGTGCCGATAGATATCAGGAACTCACCACCTTACCACTGAGTTAACAGTGCAGATAGATATCAGGAACTCCCCACCTTACCACTGAGTTAACAGTGCAGATAGATATCAGGAACTCCCCACCTTACCACTGAGTTAACAGTGCAGATAGATGTCAGGAACTCCCCACCTTACCACTGAGTTAACAGTGCAGATAGATATCAGGAACTCACCACCTTACCACTGAGTTAACAGTGCAGATAGATATCAGGAACTCCCCACCTTACCACTGAGTTAACAGTGCAGATAGATATCAGGAACTCCCCACCTTACCACTGAGTTAACAGTGCAGATAGATATCAGGAACTCCCCACCTTACCACTGAGTTAACAGTGCAGATAGA
>NW_027258581.1:0-65629 GCF_045791955.1 Oncorhynchus clarkii lewisi
GAATAAACGTTGAAATAACGTCTCTGTCCTCCAGGAGAAGGTGTACCAGGTTGAATAAACGTTGAAATAACGTCTCTGTCCTCCAGGAGAAGGTGTACCAGGTTGAATAAACGTTGAAATAACGTCTCTGTCCTCCAGGAGAAGGTGTACCAGGTTGAATAAACGTTGAAATAACGTCTCTGTCCTCCAGGAGAAGGTGTACCGGGTTGAATAAACGTTGAAATAACGTCTCTGTCCTCCAGGAGAAGGTGTACCAGGTTGAATAAACGTTGAAATAACGTCTCTGTCCTCCAGGAGAAGGTGTACCAGGAGAAGGAGAAGAAGACAGAGAAGAATGAGTACTTCCAGACCCAGTGGAGGAAACACGTAGAGAAGGTCACCATCCCTCCTAAACAGACTCCTGTCTACCTGGCCGTCAGCAAGGGCCCGAGCAAGGAGAAGAAGCACAGGAATGGTGAGACCAGAGAGAGAAACACACGCAGACAGACAGAAACACACACAGGCAGACAGACAGAAACACACGCAGACAGACAGACAGACAGACAGGCAGACAGACAGACCGACAGAAAACCACGCAGACAGACAGACAGACAGACAGACACTGACTGCTCTCAACAACAATGGACCTCCATCCCCCAATCCACCTCCCCTCCATCCCTCCTCCACCCCTCCCATCCCCTCCACTCCATCCCTCCCCTCCATCCCTCCCATCCCCTCCACTCCATCCCTCCCATCCCCTCCACTCCATCCCTCCTCCACCCCTCCCCTCCACTCCATCCCTCCCCTCCATCCCTCCCTTCCATCCCTCCACTCCACCCCTCAACTCCATCCCATCCCTCCATCCATCCCTCCCCTCCATCCCTCAACTCCTCCACCCCTCCCCTCCATCCCACTCCACCCCTCCATCCCTCCCCTCCATCCCTCAACTCCTCCACCCCTCCCCTCCATCCCTCAAGTTAGAGGAAAACCCGCCTCAGTCTTCTGAAAATCTAACCCTAAGATAGTTTGATTATTCAGTGAGACATTTACACACATTTTCATGCCAGAGACACACCAGAATGGCTTTCCAAGAGGTGTTGAGTGTTCCTGAGTGGTCCAGTCTCATGGACTGATTGGTTTTATTTTAGGGTAAAAAGACCACCGTTGTGTGGTCAGCCCAGAAGGTAACACTTTTCTCTCTCTCTCCTCTTCCTCTCTTCCTCATCTCTCTCAGGTCTGCTGCGAGCGGTGACAGGTAACTTCCACCGTGCCTCTCCTCTCGCCCCGTCCGGCACCGTTGCCTCATCCTCCATGGAATACCTAGAAATCCACCCCCTCTTCCCCCGCACGTCACAGCCAACCAGGCACCTAGAAACCCTCCAGGCAGCCAATACCAGCCCAGACCACATCCCCGCCCCCCCGGCTCCTTCTCCAATCGGCATGCACTCCTACGACTCCCTCGCCAAAGCTGAGACAATCGACGACGTCGTGGTCCCCGCCTCGGCCACACCCTGGTACAAACTGACCAATGGGACCTTCTCTCCTCCGCGACACGTCTCAGCCTTCCACCCTGATTCGTCCTACCTAAAAAAGGCGACTATCCCCAGCCCCCCCGTCCTCATCGTCAACCCCCAGCCAAAAAACTCCTCCTCTAACTCGGGTGACAACCCCCCTAGTATCTTCGGCAGCCCCCCGGGAGGTTCTGCCTTCTCCCCGCCCAAATCAGCCTTCAGTCCCCTCAACCCGTCATCTGCGTTCAGTCCTCCGTCCGCCGGGGGCAGCGTTGAGCCAGACAGCCCCCAGCACAGTAAGTTCCCCTCTATGGGCATCGGTCAGATCCTGAAGAAGAAGGCTCCCTTCCAGCCGTTCAGTTTCAGGGCGGAGCAAGCGGTGGAGGAGGATCTGGTGTCTCCGCCCCCTTACCACATGCAGACGCTGCTCTGTGCCTCCGGGGCGCTCAAGACCCTTTGCTGAAGCATTGTGGGTAGCGGTACAAAGATGATGATGTGGCTCTGGTCCAAAGTAGTGCACTATGAAACGAGGGGATAGGGTGTGGTCGTTTTTGAGAGAGTTCACTCCTGAGCAGCCTTGGATTTCGTCCTCTGCAGAGGCAGTTGCCATGACAACACTACGACTCTAGAGACCCTCTTGGTGTTATAGAGATTGTAATAATAGTAATTAATGCATTAAACATTAAAGACATAGAGAAAGACTAAGATGGATAAAATGTCAACGAGTGTTTCGGCTGACGAAAGGCCTTTGTTGTGACACCGGTGACTGGAACACGTGACCGACCAAGCTCCACAGTGTTACCTGTCAATGTTGTATATTGTGCTGTGAGAGAGAGCTGAGTGACACACACACACACAGAGAGAGAGAGAGAGCTGAGTGACACACACACACACACACACAGACACTCACACACACACACACACACACACAGAGAGAGAGAGAGAGAGCTGAGTGACACAGAGAGAGAGAGAGCTGAGTGACACACACACACACACACAGACAGAGAGAGAGAGCTGAGTGACACAGAGAGAGAGAGAGCTGAGTGACACACACACACACACACAGACAGAGAGCTGAATGATTCATGTCACCTTAAGTAATTGACTGTAGTCTGTGCTATAATAGTACTATATGTGTGTTCTGCCTGCCGGTATTGCCAAGGTGTTCTGGACAAATGGAACCGGTGGCAGTGAAGAACGTTACCTGTGAATACTACATGTTCTAATTATGGAGTGTAACATTCACTAAGATTTTACATTCATATATTCACCGTATTGGACTAATGCTTCCATTTACTGTACACCAGGCTTCTCACTGTTGAGATGGGTCTTTCATACACCAGGCTTCTCACTGTTGAGATGGGTCTTTCATACCCCAGGCTTCTCACTGTTGAGATGGGTCTTTCATACACCAGGCTTCTCACTGTTGAGATGGGTCTTTCATACACCAGGCTTCTCGCTGTTGAGATGGGTCTTTCATACACCAGGCTTCTCACTGTTGAGATGGGTCTTTCATACCCCAGGCTTCTCACTGTTGAGATGGGTCTTTCATACACCAGGCTTCTCGCTGTTGAGATGGGTCTTTCATGCACCAGGCTTCTCGCTGTTGAGATGGGTCTTTCATACACCAGGCTTCTCACTGTTGAGATGGGTCTTTCATACACCAGGCTTCTCACTGTTGAGATGGGTCTTTCATACACCAGGCTTCTCGCTGTTGAGATGGGTCTTTCATACACCAGGCTTCTCACTGTTGAGATGGGTCTTTCATACCCCAGGCTTCTCACTGTTGAGATGGGTCTTTCATACACCAGGCTTCTCGCTGTTGAGATGGGTCTTTCATACACCAGGCTTCTCGCTGTTGAGATGGGTCTTTCATACCCCAGGCTTCTCGCTGTTGAGATGGGTCTTTCATACCCCAGGCTTCTCGCTGTTGAGATGGGTCTTTCATACACCAGGCTTCTCGCTGTTGAGATGGGTCTTTCATACACCAGGCTTCTCGCTGTTGAGATGGGTCTTTCATACACCAGGCTTCTCGCTGTTGAGATGGGTCTTTCATACACCAGGCTTCTCGCTGTTGAGATGGGTCTTTCATACCCCAGGCTTCTCGCTGTTGAGATGGGTCTTTCATACACCAGGCTTCTCGCTGTTGAGATGGGTCTTTCATACACCAGGCTTCTCACTGTTGAGATGGGTCTTTCATACACCAGGCTTCTCACTGTTGAGATGGGTCTTTCATACACCAGGCTTCTCGCTGTTGAGATGGGTCTTTCATACACCAGGCTTCTCACTGTTGAGATGGGTCTTTCATACACCAGGCTTCTCGCTGTTGAGATGGGTCTTTCATACCCCAGGCTTCTCACTGTTGAGATGGGTCTTTCATACACCAGGCTTCTCGCTGTTGAGATGGGTCTTTCATACACCAGGCTTCTCGCTGTTGAGATGGGTCTTTCATACACCAGGCTTCTCGCTGTTGAGATGGGTCTTTCATACACCAGGCTTCTCGCTGTTGAGATGGGTCTTTCATACACCAGGCTTCTCACTGTTGAGATGGGTCTTTCATACACCAGGCTTCTCACTGTTGAGATGGGTCTTTCATACACCAGGCTTCTCACTGTTGAGATGGGTCTTTCATACACCAGGCTTCTCGCTGTTGAGATGGGTCTTTCATACACCAGGCTTCTCGCTGTTGAGATGGGTCTTTCATACACCAGGCTTCTCGCTGTTGAGATGGGTCTTTCATACACCAGGCTTCTCACTGTTGAGATGGGTCTTTCATACACCAGGCTTCTCACTGTTGAGATGGGTCTTTCATACACCAGGCTTCTCACTGTTGAGATGGGTCTTTCATACACCAGGCTTCTCGCTGTTGAGATGGGTCTTTCATACCCCAGGCTTCTCACTGTTGAGATGGGTCTTTCATACACCAGGCTTCTCGCTGTTGAGATGGGTCTTTCATACACCAGGCTTCTCGCTGTTGAGATGGGTCTTTCATACACCAGGCTTCTCGCTGTTGAGATGGGTCTTTCATACACCAGGCTTCTCGCTGTTGAGATGGGTCTTTCATACACCAGGCTTCTCACTGTTGAGATGGGTCTTTCATACACCAGGCTTCTCACTGTTGAGATGGGTCTTTCATACACCAGGCTTCTCACTGTTGAGATGGGTCTTTCATACACCAGGCTTCTCACTGTTGAGATGGGTCTTTCATACACCAGGCTTCTCGCTGTTGAGATGGGTCTTTCATACACCAGGCTTCTCGCTGTTGAGATGGGTCTTTCATACACCAGGCTTCTCACTGTTGAGATGGGTCTTTCATACACCAGGCTTCTCGCTGTTGAGATGGGTCTTTCATACACCAGGCTTCTCGCTGTTGAGATGGGTCTTTCATACACCAGGCTTCTCACTGTTGAGATGGGTCTTTCATACACCAGGCTTCTCACTGTTGAGATGGGTCTTTCATACACCAGGCTTCTCGCTGTTGAGATGGGTCTTTCATACACCAGGCTTCTCACTGTTGAGATGGGTCTTTCATACACCAGGCTTCTCGCTGTTGAGATGGGTCTTTCATACACCAGGCTTCTCGCTGTTGAGATGGGTCTTTCATACCCCAGGCTTCTCACTGTTGAGATGGGTCTTTCATACACCAGGCTTCTCGCTGTTGAGATGGGTCTTTCATACACCAGGCTTCTCACTGTTGAGATGGGTCTTTCATACACCAGGCTTCTCACTGTTGAGATGGGTCTTTCATACACCAGGCTTCTCACTGTTGAGATGGGTCTTTCATACACCAGGCTTCTCACTGTTGAGATGGGTCTTTCATACACCAGGCTTCTCACTGTTGAGATGGGTCTTTCATACACCAGGCTTCTCACTGTTGAGATGGGTCTTTCATACACCAGGCTTCTCACTGTTGAGATGGGTCTTTCATACACCAGGCTTCTCGCTGTTGAGATGGGTCTTTCATACACCAGGCTTCTCGCTGTTGAGATGGGTCTTTCATACACCAGGCTTCTCGCTGTTGAGATGGGTCTTTCATACACCAGGCTTCTCGCTGTTGAGATGGGTCTTTCATACACCAGGCTTCTCGCTGTTGAGATGGGTCTTTCATACACCAGGCTTCTCGCTGTTGAGATGGGTCTTTCATACACCAGGCTTCTCACTGTTGAGATGGGTCTTTCATACCTGGCCAAATCTGCATGCAAAACCGTTTTAATATGTAAATGTGAAAAATCTTAGAATTTTTTTTTTAAACAAGAAATGTCATTGTAAATGTTTTTTGTTGTTGTCAATATTCATGTGGATTTGAGTCACGTTCTTTAGTAAGCTTTTCTATTGTGTATTTTTCATTGTGTGTGTTGAGAGATTTTTATGATGCCTTATGAAATATTTTAAACATTTATACTAAATCCATGATGTCTCTGTCTGCTCCTTCTACGCCACGTGCTCCTTGTCTGGGGGCTTGTCAGTAGACACTGTGTGTGTGTGTGTGTGTGCTCAACCTTTCAATGAACATTCCTGAAATGCTATTCATACTGTACATTTGCCAATATAATCCAGTTTTATAAATAGAAACCAAATAAATCCAATGTTTATGTCACTAACCAAACAAAACATTGGTCAAATCAAATGTTAAGTTGAATTTGTATGAAATCCTAGAAACTCCCCGTGTCTCACCTCTGGACAGGCAGACTTGGTAAAGAAGAATGTGGAACTCCTCCCAGTAGGGTGCTGAGGAAACAGCCTTCTGTGGCTTCTCCCAACGCTGTATCCATTTCCCATGGTCATGAAACCAACCAACACCACAGCTGAACGAC
Organism: Oncorhynchus clarkii lewisi; assembly: GCF_045791955.1. Classification (NCBI taxonomy): domain Eukaryota; kingdom Metazoa; phylum Chordata; class Actinopteri; order Salmoniformes; family Salmonidae; genus Oncorhynchus; species Oncorhynchus clarkii. The sequence goes on from NW_027258581.1 coordinate 6,305, forward strand.
CTCTTGGTACTGACCAAACCCCCCCCCCCCCATGTTAATCCACTCAAGTACGGCGCCGCGGTCCATAAACCGTTCTCTGTCACGACCAGACAAAAAGGGGGGGGGGGGGGGGGGTCCCCAAAGCTCTGTAAGACATGCACGCAGCAAAAAACAGGACTCCCTGGTTAAATCGGTGTGGCTGAGCCGCTGAGAGCCGTGGGGGGGGGGGGGTGTATTAGGGTCTAAGCCCTTTGTTTACCAAAGGGGACAGTGAGAGCCAAATCACCCCCGTAGCACCAGAAACAGACGCTGACACAGACCCCTATAGCTTAGCCACAGACTGGCCAGAAAGGGTGATAACACACTACACACCAGGACCACTCTGGGTTAACTACAGTCTACGAGCCTGAAAACACTCTGGGTTAACTACAGTCTACGAGCCTGAAAACACTCTGGGTTAACTACAGTCTACTAGCCTGAAAACACTCTGGGTTAACTACAGTCTACGAGCCTGAAAACACTCTGGGTTAACTACAGTCTACGAGCCTGAAAACACTCTGGGCTAACTACAGTCTACGAGCCTGAAAACACTCTGGGTTAACTACAGTCTACGAGCCTGAAAACACTCTGGGTTAACTACAGTCTTCGAGCCTGAAAACACTCTGGGTTAACTACAGTCTACGAGCCTGAAAACACTCTGGGTTAACTACAGTCTACGAGCCTGAAAACACTCTGGGTTAACTTCCATGCCATCAAAAACAACATCGAATTCAACATACCGATTAGGATCTGGCTAAAAATACATGAATCATTTATAGAACCCATTGCCCTTCATGGTTGTGAGGTCTGGGGTCCGCTCACAAACCAAGACTTCACTAAATGGGACAAACACCAAATCGAGACTCTGCATGCAGAATTCTGCAAAAATATTCTCTGTGTACAACGTAGAACACCAAATAATGCATGCAGAGCAGAATTAGGCCGATACCAGCTAATGATCAAAATCCAGAAAAGAGCCGTTAAATTCTACAACCACCTAAAAGGAAGCGATTCCCAAACCTTCCATAACAAAGCCATCACCTAAAGAGAGATGAACCTGGAGAAGAGTCCCCTAAGCAAGCTGGTCCTGGGGCTCTGTTCACAAACACAAACACACCCCACAGAGCCCCAGGACAGCAGCACAATTAGACCCAACCAAATCATGAGAAAACAAAAAGATTATTACTTGACACATTGAAAATAATTAACAAAAAAACAGAGCAAACTAGAAAGTTATTTGGCCCTAAACAGAGAGTACACAGCGGCAGAATACCTGACCACTGTGAATGACCCAAAATTAAGGAAAGCTTTGACTATGTACAGACTCAGTGAGCATAGTCTTGCTATTGAGAAAGGCCGCCGTAGGCAGACATGGCTCTCAAGAGAAGACAGGCTATGTGCTCACTGCCCACAAAATGAGGTGGAAACTGAGCTGCACTTCCTAACCTCCTTCCCAATGTATGACCATATTAGAGAGACATATTTCCCTCAGATTACACCGATCCACAAAGAATTCGAAAACAAATCCAATTTTGATAAACTCCCATATCTACTGCATGAAATACCAGTGTGCAGCAGCAAGATGTGTGACCTGTTGCCACGTGAAAAGGGGAACCAGTGAAGAACAAACACCATTGTAAATCAGGGGTTGGAACTGGTTCATGGAACAGAACCAAAAACCGGAAAATAACAGAATTTTTCAAGGAACAGAAAGGAAAGTGATCCATAATGTTCCGGAACAGAACCTCTATTTTAAAAGCATGGGAAATGGTTAATAACAATACTTCACAATCCAGGCATTTTTTTCCAGTCTCACAAAAAAGTGACTATGCTGTCACTCAGAAACGTACTCCAGTGTCTGCCTGCCCCTCCCCCTCCTTCTGAGGAGGCTACTGTACTGACATTACCATAGGCTACTGACCTGACGTTACGATAGGCTACTGTACTGACCTGACGTTACGATAGGCTACTGACCTGACGTTACGATAGGCTACTGACCTGACGTTACGATAGGCTACTGTACTGACGTTACGATAGGCTACTGACCTGATGTTACGATAGGCTACTGACCTGACGTTACGATAGGCTACTGACTTGACGTTAAGACAGGCTACTGACCTGACGTTACGATAGGTTACTGTACTGATGTTACCATAGGTTACTGACCTGATGTTACGATAGGCTACTGTACTGACGTTACCATAGGCTACTGTACTGACGTTACCATAGGCTACTGTACTGACGTTACCATAGGCTACTGTACTGACGTTACCATAGGCTACTGTACTGACGTTACCATAGGCTACTGTACTGACGTTACCATAGGCTACTGTACTGACGTTACGATAGGCTACTGTACTGACGTTACCATAGGCTACTGTACTGACGTTACCATTAGCTACTGTACTGACGTTACCATTAGCTACTGTACTGACGTTACGATAGGCTACTGACCTGACGTTACCATAGGCTACTGACCTGACGTTACCATAGGCTACTGACCTGACGTTACCATTAGCTACTGTACTGACGTTACGATAGGCTACTGACCTGACGTTACCATAGGCTACTGACCTGACGTTACCATAGGCTACTGACCTGACGTTACGATAGGCTACTGTACTGACGTTACCATAGGCTGCTGTACTGACGTTACCATAGGCTACTGTACGGACGTTACCATAGGCTACTGTACTGACGTTATGATAGGCTACTGTACTGACGTTACCATTAGCTACTGTACTGACGTTACGATAGGTTACTGACCTGACGTTACGATAGGCTACTGACCTGACGTTACCATAGGCTACTGTACTGACGTTACGATAGGCTACTGTACTGACGTTACGATAGGCTACTGACCTGACGTTACCATAGGTTACTGACCTGACGTTACCATAGGTTACTGACCTGACGTTACCATAGGTTACTGACCTGACGTTACCATAGGCTACTGACCTGACGTTACCATAGGTTACTGTACTGACCTGACGTTACGATAGGTTACTGACCTGACGTTACGATAGGTTACTGACCTGACGTTACGATAGGTTACTGACCTGACGTTACGATAGGCTACTGACCTGACGTTACCATAGGCTACTGACCTGACGTTACTGACCTGACGTTACCATAGGTTACTGACCTGACGTTACGATAGGCTACTGACCTGATGTTACCATAGCTTACTGACCTGACGTTACGATAGGCAACTGACCTGACGTTACGATAGGTTACTGACCTGACGTTACGATAGGCTACTGACCTGACGTTACGATAGGCTACTGACCTGACGTTACGATAGGTTACTGACCTGACGTTACGATAAGCTACTGACCTGACGTTACCATAGGTTACTGACCTGACGTTACGATAGGTTACTGACCTTATGTTACGATAGGCTACTGTACTGATGTTACCATAGGTTACTGACCTGATGTTACGATAGGCTACTGTACTGACGTTACCATAGGCTACTGTACTGACGTTACCATAGGCTACTGTACTGACGTTACCATAGGCTACTGTACTGACGTTACCATAGGCTACTGTACTGACGTTACCATAGGCTACTGTACTGACGTTACCATTAGCAACTGTACTGACGTTACGATAGGCTACTGACCTGACGTTACCATAGGCTACTGACCTGACGTTACCATAGGCTACTGACCTGACGTTACCATAGGCTACTGTACTGACGTTACCATAGGCTGCTGTACTGACGTTACGATAGGCTACTGTACTGACGTTACCATAGGCTGCTGTACTGACGTTACGATAGGCTACTGTACTGACGTTACCATAGGCTACTGTACTGACGTTACCATAGGCTGCTGTACTGACGTTACCATAGGCTGCTGTACTGACGTTACGATAGGCTACTGTACTGACGTTACCATAGGCTACTGTACGGACGTTACCATAGGCTACTGTACTGACGTTACCATAGGCTACTGTACTGACGTTACGATAGGCTACTGTACTGACGTTACCATTAGCTACTGTACTGACGTTACGATAGGCTACTGACCTGACGTTACGATAGGCTACTGACCTGACGTTACCATAGGTTACTGACCTGACGTTACGATAGGCTACTGTACTGACGTTACCATAGGCTACTGTACTGACGTTACCATAGGCTACTGTACTGACGTTACCATTAGCTACTGTACTGACGTTACGATAGGCTACTGACCAGACGTTACGATAGGCTACTGACCTGACGTTACCATAGGTTACTGACCTGACGTTACCATAGGTTACTGACCTGACGTTACCATAGGTTACTGACCTGACGTTACCATAGGTTACTGACCTGACGTTACCATAGGCTACTGACCTGACGTTACCATAGGTTACTGTACTGACCTGACGTTACGATAGGTTACTGACCTGACGTTACCATAGGTTACTGTACTGACCTGACGTTACGATAGGTTACTGACCTGACGTTACGATAGGTTACTGACCTGACGTTACGATAGGTTACTGACCTGACGTTACGATAGGCTACTGACCTGACGTTACCATAGGCTACTGACCTGACGTTACTGACCTGACGTTACCATAGGTTACTGACCTGACGTTACGATAGGCTACTGACCTGATGTTACCATAGCTTACTGACCTGACGTTACGATAGGTTACTGACCTGACGTTACCATAGGTTACTGTACTGACCTGACGTTACGATAGGTTACTGACCTGACGTTACGATAGGTTACTGACCTGACGTTACGATAGGTTACTGACCTGACGTTACGATAGGCTACTGACCTGACGTTACCATAGGCTACTGACCTGACGTTACTGACCTGACGTTACCATAGGTTACTGACCTGACGTTACGATAGGCTACTGACCTGATGTTACCATAGCTTACTGACCTGACGTTACGATAGGCAACTGACCTGACGTTACGATAGGTTACTGACCTGACGTTACGATAGGCTACTGACCTGACGTTACGATAGGCTACTGACCTGACGTTACGATAGGTTACTGACCTGATGTTACGATAGGCTACTGACCTGATGTTACGATAGGCTACTGTACTGACGTTACCATAGGCTACTGTATTGACGTTACCATAGGCTACTGTACTGACGTTACCATAGGCTACTGTACTGACGTTACCATAGGCTACTGTACTGACGTTACCATTAGCAACTGTACTGACGTTACGATAGGCTACTGACCTGACGTTACCATAGGCTACTGACCTGACGTTACCATAGGCTACTGACCTGACGTTACCATAGGCTACTGTACTGACGTTACCATAGGCTGCTGTACTGACGTTACGATAGGCTACTGTACTGACGTTACCATAGGCTGCTGTACTGACGTTACGATAGGCTACTGTACTGACGTTACCATAGGCTACTGTACTGACGTTACCATAGGCTGCTGTACTGACGTTACGATAGGCTACTGTACTGACGTTACCATAGGCTACTGTACGGACGTTACCATAGGCTACTGTACGGACGTTACCATAGGCTACTGTACTGACGTTACCATAGGCTACTGTACTGACGTTACGATAGGCTACTGTACTGACGTCACCATTAGCTACTGTACTGACGTTACGATAGGCTACTGACCTGACGTTACCATAGGTTACTGACCTGACGTTACGATAGGCTACTGTACTGACGTTACCATAGGCTACTGTACGGACGTTACCATAGGCTACTGTACGGACGTTACCATAGGCTACTGTACGGACGTTACCATAGGCTACTGACCTGACGTTACGATAGGCTACTGTACTGACGTTACCATAGGCTGCTGTACTGACGTTACCATAGGCTACTGTACGGACGTTACCATAGGCTACTGTACTGACGTTATGATAGGCTACTGTACTGACGTTACCATTAGCTACTGTACTGACGTTACGATAGGTTACTGACCTGACGTTACGATAGGCTACTGACCTGACGTTACCATAGGCTACTGTACTGACGTTACGATAGGCTACTGTACTGACGTTACGATAGGCTACTGACCTGACGTTACCATAGGTTACTGACCTGACGTTACCATAGGTTACTGACCTGACGTTACCATAGGTTACTGACCTGACGTTACCATAGGCTACTGACCTGACGTTACCATAGGTTACTGTACTGACCTGACGTTACGATAGGTTACTGACCTGACGTTACGATAGGTTACTGACCTGACGTTACGATAGGTTACTGACCTGACGTTACGATAGGCTACTGACCTGACGTTACCATAGGCTACTGTACTGACGTTACCATAGGCTACTGTACTGACGTTACGATAGGCTACTGTACTGACGTTACCATAGGCTACTGTACTGACGTTACCATTAGCTACTGTACTGACGTTACCATTAGCTACTGTACTGACGTTACGATAGGCTACTGACCTGACGTTACCATAGGCTACTGACCTGACGTTACCATAGGCTACTGACCTGACGTTACCATTAGCTACTGTACTGACGTTACGATAGGCTACTGACCTGACGTTACCATAGGCTACTGACCTGACGTTACCATAGGCTACTGACCTGACGTTACGATAGGCTACTGTACTGACGTTACCATAGGCTGCTGTACTGACGTTACCATAGGCTACTGTACGGACGTTACCATAGGCTACTGTACTGACGTTATGATAGGCTACTGTACTGACGTTACCATTAGCTACTGTACTGACGTTACGATAGGTTACTGACCTGACGTTACGATAGGCTACTGACCTGACGTTACCATAGGCTACTGTACTGACGTTACGATAGGCTACTGTACTGACGTTACGATAGGCTACTGACCTGACGTTACCATAGGTTACTGACCTGACGTTACCATAGGTTACTGACCTGACGTTACCATAGGTTACTGACCTGACGTTACCATAGGCTACTGACCTGACGTTACCATAGGTTACTGTACTGACCTGACGTTACGATAGGTTACTGACCTGACGTTACGATAGGTTACTGACCTGACGTTACGATAGGTTACTGACCTGACGTTACGATAGGCTACTGACCTGACGTTACCATAGGCTACTGACCTGACGTTACTGACCTGACGTTACCATAGGTTACTGACCTGACGTTACGATAGGCTACTGACCTGATGTTACCATAGCTTACTGACCTGACGTTACGATAGGCAACTGACCTGACGTTACGATAGGCTACTGACCTGACGTTACGATAGGTTACTGACCTGACGTTACGATAAGCTACTGACCTGACGTTACCATAGGTTACTGACCTGACGTTACGATAGGTTACTGACCTTATGTTACGATAGGCTACTGTACTGATGTTACCATAGGTTACTGACCTGATGTTACGATAGGCTACTGTACTGACGTTACCATAGGCTACTGTACTGACGTTACCATAGGCTACTGTACTGACGTTACCATAGGCTACTGTACTGACGTTACCATAGGCTACTGTACTGACGTTACCATAGGCTACTGTACTGACGTTACCATTAGCAACTGTACTGACGTTACGATAGGCTACTGACCTGACGTTACCATAGGCTACTGACCTGACGTTACCATAGGCTACTGACCTGACGTTACCATAGGCTACTGTACTGACGTTACCATAGGCTGCTGTACTGACGTTACGATAGGCTACTGTACTGACGTTACCATAGGCTGCTGTACTGACGTTACGATAGGCTACTGTACTGACGTTACCATAGGCTACTGTACTGACGTTACCATAGGCTGCTGTACTGACGTTACCATAGGCTGCTGTACTGACGTTACGATAGGCTACTGTACTGACGTTACCATAGGCTACTGTACGGACGTTACCATAGGCTACTGTACTGACGTTACCATAGGCTACTGTACTGACGTTACGATAGGCTACTGTACTGACGTTACCATTAGCTACTGTACTGACGTTACGATAGGCTACTGACCTGACGTTACGATAGGCTACTGACCTGACGTTACCATAGGTTACTGACCTGACGTTACAATAGGCTACTGTACTGACGTTACCATAGGCTACTGTACTGACGTTACCATAGGCTACTGTACTGACGTTACCATTAGCTACTGTACTGACGTTACGATAGGCTACTGACCAGACGTTACGATAGGCTACTGACCTGACGTTACCATAGGTTACTGACCTGACGTTACCATAGGTTACTGACCTGACGTTACCATAGGTTACTGACCTGACGTTACCATAGGTTACTGACCTGACGTTACCATAGGCTACTGACCTGACGTTACCATAGGTTACTGTACTGACCTGACGTTACGATAGGTTACTGACCTGACGTTACCATAGGTTACTGTACTGACCTGACGTTACGATAGGTTACTGACCTGACGTTACGATAGGTTACTGACCTGACGTTACGATAGGTTACTGACCTGACGTTACGATAGGCTACTGACCTGACGTTACCATAGGCTACTGACCTGACGTTACTGACCTGACGTTACCATAGGTTACTGACCTGACGTTACGATAGGCTACTGACCTGATGTTACCATAGCTTACTGACCTGACGTTACGATAGGTTACTGACCTGACGTTACCATAGGTTACTGTACTGACCTGACGTTACGATAGGTTACTGACCTGACGTTACGATAGGTTACTGACCTGACGTTACGATAGGTTACTGACCTGACGTTACGATAGGCTACTGACCTGACGTTACCATAGGCTACTGACCTGACGTTACTGACCTGACGTTACCATAGGTTACTGACCTGACGTTACGATAGGCTACTGACCTGATGTTACCATAGCTTACTGACCTGACGTTACGATAGGCAACTGACCTGACGTTACGATAGGTTACTGACCTGACGTTACGATAGGCTACTGACCTGACGTTACGATAGGCTACTGACCTGACGTTACGATAGGTTACTGACCTGATGTTACGATAGGCTACTGACCTGATGTTACGATAGGCTACTGTACTGACGTTACCATAGGCTACTGTATTGACGTTACCATAGGCTACTGTACTGACGTTACCATAGGCTACTGTACTGACGTTACCATAGGCTACTGTACTGACGTTACCATTAGCAACTGTACTGACGTTACGATAGGCTACTGACCTGACGTTACCATAGGCTACTGACCTGACGTTACCATAGGCTACTGACCTGACGTTACCATAGGCTACTGTACTGACGTTACCATAGGCTGCTGTACTGACGTTACGATAGGCTACTGTACTGACGTTACCATAGGCTGCTGTACTGACGTTACGATAGGCTACTGTACTGACGTTACCATAGGCTACTGTACTGACGTTACCATAGGCTGCTGTACTGACGTTACGATAGGCTACTGTACTGACGTTACCATAGGCTACTGTACGGACGTTACCATAGGCTACTGTACGGACGTTACCATAGGCTACTGTACTGACGTTACCATAGGCTACTGTACTGACGTTACGATAGGCTACTGTACTGACGTCACCATTAGCTACTGTACTGACGTTACGATAGGCTACTGACCTGACGTTACCATAGGTTACTGACCTGACGTTACGATAGGCTACTGTACTGACGTTACCATAGGCTACTGTACGGACGTTACCATAGGCTACTGTACGGACGTTACCATAGGCTACTGTACGGACGTTACCATAGGCTACTGTACTGACGTTACCATAGGCTACTGTACTGACGTTACCATAGGCTACTGTACTGACGTTACCATAGGCTACTGTACTGACGTCACCATTAGCTACTGTACTGACGTTACGATAGGCTACTGTACTGACGTTACCATTAGCTACTGTACTGACGTTACGATAGGCAACTGACCTGACGTTACGATAGGTTACTGACCTGACGTTACGATAGGCTACTGACCTGACGTTACGATAGGCTACTGACCTGACGTTACGATAGGTTACTGACCTGATGTTACGATAGGCTACTGACCTGATGTTACGATAGGCTACTGTACTGACGTTACCATAGGCTACTGTATTGACGTTACCATAGGCTACTGTACTGACGTTACCATAGGCTACTGTACTGACGTTACCATAGGCTACTGTACTGACGTTACCATTAGCAACTGTACTGACGTTACGATAGGCTACTGACCTGACGTTACCATAGGCTACTGACCTGACGTTACCATAGGCTACTGACCTGACGTTACCATAGGCTGCTGTACTGACGTTACGATAGGCTACTGTACTGACGTTACCATAGGCTGCTGTACTGACGTTACGATAGGCTACTGTACTGACGTTACCATAGGCTACTGTACTGACGTTACCATAGGCTGCTGTACTGACGTTACGATAGGCTACTGTACTGACGTTACCATAGGCTACTGTACGGACGTTACCATAGGCTACTGTACGGACGTTACCATAGGCTACTGTACTGACGTTACCATAGGCTACTGTACTGACGTTACGATAGGCTACTGTACTGACGTCACCATTAGCTACTGTACTGACGTTACGATAGGCTACTGACCTGACGTTACCATAGGTTACTGACCTGACGTTACGATAGGCTACTGTACTGACGTTACCATAGGCTACTGTACGGACGTTACCATAGGCTACTGTACGGACGTTACCATAGGCTACTGTACGGACGTTACCATAGGCTACTGACCTGACGTTACGATAGGCTACTGTACTGACGTTACCATAGGCTGCTGTACTGACGTTACCATAGGCTACTGTACGGACGTTACCATAGGCTACTGTACTGACGTTATGATAGGCTACTGTACTGACGTTACCATTAGCTACTGTACTGACGTTACGATAGGTTACTGACCTGACGTTACGATAGGCTACTGACCTGACGTTACCATAGGCTACTGTACTGACGTTACGATAGGCTACTGTACTGACGTTACGATAGGCTACTGACCTGACGTTACCATAGGTTACTGACCTGACGTTACCATAGGTTACTGACCTGACGTTACCATAGGTTACTGACCTGACGTTACCATAGGCTACTGACCTGACGTTACCATAGGTTACTGTACTGACCTGACGTTACGATAGGCTACTGACCTGATGTTACCATAGCTTACTGACCTGACGTTACGATAGGCAACTGACCTGACGTTACGATAGGTTACTGACCTGACGTTACGATAGGCTACTGACCTGACGTTACGATAGGCTACTGACCTGACGTTACGATAGGTTACTGACCTGATGTTACGATAGGCTACTGACCTGATGTTACGATAGGCTACTGTACTGACGTTACCATAGGCTACTGTATTGACGTTACCATAGGCTACTGTACTGACGTTACCATAGGCTACTGTACTGACGTTACCATAGGCTACTGTACTGACGTTACCATTAGCAACTGTACTGACGTTACGATAGGCTACTGACCTGACGTTACCATAGGCTACTGACCTGACGTTACCATAGGCTACTGACCTGACGTTACCATAGGCTACTGTACTGACGTTACCATAGGCTGCTGTACTGACGTTACGATAGGCTACTGTACTGACGTTACCATAGGCTGCTGTACTGACGTTACGATAGGCTACTGTACTGACGTTACCATAGGCTACTGTACTGACGTTACCATAGGCTGCTGTACTGACGTTACGATAGGCTACTGTACTGACGTTACCATAGGCTACTGTACGGACGTTACCATAGGCTACTGTACGGACGTTACCATAGGCTACTGTACTGACGTTACCATAGGCTACTGTACTGACGTTACGATAGGCTACTGTACTGACGTCACCATTAGCTACTGTACTGACGTTACGATAGGCTACTGACCTGACGTTACCATAGGTTACTGACCTGACGTTACGATAGGCTACTGTACTGACGTTACCATAGGCTACTGTACGGACGTTACCATAGGCTACTGTACGGACGTTACCATAGGCTACTGTACGGACGTTACCATAGGCTACTGTACTGACGTTACCATAGGCTACTGTACTGACGTTACCATAGGCTACTGTACTGACGTTACCATAGGCTACTGTACTGACGTCACCATTAGCTACTGTACTGACGTTACGATAGGCTACTGTACTGACGTTACCATTAGCTACTGTACTGACGTTACGATAGGCAACTGACCTGACGTTACGATAGGTTACTGACCTGACGTTACGATAGGCTACTGACCTGACGTTACGATAGGCTACTGACCTGACGTTACGATAGGTTACTGACCTGATGTTACGATAGGCTACTGACCTGATGTTACGATAGGCTACTGTACTGACGTTACCATAGGCTACTGTATTGACGTTACCATAGGCTACTGTACTGACGTTACCATAGGCTACTGTACTGACGTTACCATAGGCTACTGTACTGACGTTACCATTAGCAACTGTACTGACGTTACGATAGGCTACTGACCTGACGTTACCATAGGCTACTGACCTGACGTTACCATAGGCTACTGACCTGACGTTACCATAGGCTACTGTACTGACGTTACCATAGGCTGCTGTACTGACGTTACGATAGGCTACTGTACTGACGTTACCATAGGCTGCTGTACTGACGTTACGATAGGCTACTGTACTGACGTTACCATAGGCTACTGTACTGACGTTACCATAGGCTGCTGTACTGACGTTACGATAGGCTACTGTACTGACGTTACCATAGGCTACTGTACGGACGTTACCATAGGCTACTGTACTGACGTTACCATAGGCTACTGTACTGACGTTACCATAGGCTACTGTACTGACGTTACGATAGGCTACTGTACTGACGTCACCATTAGCTACTGTACTGACGTTACGATAGGCTACTGACCTGACGTTACCATAGGTTACTGACCTGACGTTACGATAGGCTACTGTACTGACGTTACCATAGGCTACTGTACGGACGTTACCATAGGCTACTGTACGGACGTTACCATAGGCTACTGTACGGACGTTACCATAGGCTACTGACCTGACGTTACGATAGGCTACTGTACTGACGTTACCATAGGCTGCTGTACTGACGTTACCATAGGCTACTGTACGGACGTTACCATAGGCTACTGTACTGACGTTATGATAGGCTACTGTACTGACGTTACCATTAGCTACTGTACTGACGTTACGATAGGTTACTGACCTGACGTTACGATAGGCTACTGACCTGACGTTACGATAGGCTACTGACCTGACGTTACGATAGGTTACTGACCTGATGTTACGATAGGCTACTGACCTGATGTTACGATAGGCTACTGTACTGACGTTACCATAGGCTACTGTATTGACGTTACCATAGGCTACTGTACTGACGTTACCATAGGCTACTGTACTGACGTTACCATAGGCTACTGTACTGACGTTACCATTAGCAACTGTACTGACGTTACGATAGGCTACTGACCTGACGTTACCATAGGCTACTGACCTGACGTTACCATAGGCTACTGACCTGACGTTACCATAGGCTACTGTACTGACGTTACCATAGGCTACTGTACTGACGTTACGATAGGCTACTGTACTGACGTTACCATAGGCTGCTGTACTGACGTTACGATAGGCTACTGTACTGACGTTACCATAGGCTACTGTACTGACGTTACCATAGGCTGCTGTACTGACGTTACGATAGGCTACTGTACTGACGTTACCATAGGCTACTGTACGGACGTTACCATAGGCTACTGTACGGACGTTACCATAGGCTACTGTACTGACGTTACCATAGGCTACTGTACTGACGTTACGATAGGCTACTGTACTGACGTCACCATTAGCTACTGTACTGACGTTACGATAGGCTACTGACCTGACGTTACCATAGGTTACTGACCTGACGTTACGATAGGCTACTGTACTGACGTTACCATAGGCTACTGTACGGACGTTACCATAGGCTACTGTACGGACGTTACCATAGGCTACTGTACGGACGTTACCATAGGCTACTGTACTGACGTTACCATAGGCTACTGTACTGACGTTACCATAGGCTACTGTACTGACGTTACCATAGGCTACTGTACTGACGTCACCATTAGCTACTGTACTGACGTTACGATAGGCTACTGTACTGACGTTACCATTAGCTACTGTACTGACGTTACGATAGGCAACTGACCTGACGTTACGATAGGTTACTGACCTGACGTTACGATAGGCTACTGACCTGACGTTACGATAGGCTACTGACCTGACGTTACGATAGGTTACTGACCTGATGTTACGATAGGCTACTGACCTGATGTTACGATAGGCTACTGAACTGACGTTACCATAGGCTACTGTATTGACGTTACCATAGGCTACTGTACTGACGTTACCATAGGCTACTGTACTGACGTTACCATAGGCTACTGTACGGACGTTACCATAGGCTACTGTACGGACGTTACCATAGGCTACTGTACGGACGTTACCATAGGCTACTGACCTGACGTTACGATAGGCTACTGTACTGACGTTACCATAGGCTGCTGTACTGACGTTACCATAGGCTACTGTACGGACGTTACCATAGGCTACTGTACTGACGTTATGATAGGCTACTGTACTGACGTTACCATTAGCTACTGTACTGACGTTACGATAGGTTACTGACCTGACGTTACGATAGGCTACTGACCTGACGTTACGATAGGCTACTGACCTGACGTTACGATAGGTTACTGACCTGATGTTACGATAGGCTACTGACCTGATGTTACGATAGGCTACTGTACTGACGTTACCATAGGCTACTGTATTGACGTTACCATAGGCTACTGTACTGACGTTACCATAGGCTACTGTACTGACGTTACCATAGGCTACTGTACTGACGTTACCATTAGCAACTGTACTGACGTTACGATAGGCTACTGACCTGACGTTACCATAGGCTACTGACCTGACGTTACCATAGGCTACTGACCTGACGTTACCATAGGCTACTGTACTGACGTTACCATAGGCTACTGTACTGACGTTACGATAGGCTACTGTACTGACGTTACCATAGGCTGCTGTACTGACGTTACGATAGGCTACTGTACTGACGTTACCATAGGCTACTGTACTGACGTTACCATAGGCTGCTGTACTGACGTTACGATAGGCTACTGTACTGACGTTACCATAGGCTACTGTACGGACGTTACCATAGGCTACTGTACGGACGTTACCATAGGCTACTGTACTGACGTTACCATAGGCTACTGTACTGACGTTACGATAGGCTACTGTACTGACGTCACCATTAGCTACTGTACTGACGTTACGATAGGCTACTGACCTGACGTTACCATAGGTTACTGACCTGACGTTACGATAGGCTACTGTACTGACGTTACCATAGGCTACTGTACGGACGTTACCATAGGCTACTGTACGGACGTTACCATAGGCTACTGTACGGACGTTACCATAGGCTACTGTACTGACGTTACCATAGGCTACTGTACTGACGTTACCATAGGCTACTGTACTGACGTTACCATAGGCTACTGTACTGACGTCACCATTAGCTACTGTACTGACGTTACGATAGGCTACTGTACTGACGTTACCATTAGCTACTGTACTGACGTTACGATAGGCAACTGACCTGACGTTACGATAGGTTACTGACCTGACGTTACGATAGGCTACTGACCTGACGTTACGATAGGCTACTGACCTGACGTTACGATAGGTTACTGACCTGATGTTACGATAGGCTACTGACCTGATGTTACGATAGGCTACTGTACTGACGTTACCATAGGCTACTGTATTGACGTTACCATAGGCTACTGTACTGACGTTACCATAGGCTACTGTACTGACGTTACCATAGGCTACTGTACTGACGTTACCATTAGCAACTGTACTGACGTTACGATAGGCTACTGACCTGACGTTACCATAGGCTACTGACCTGACGTTACCATAGGCTACTGACCTGACGTTACCATAGGCTACTGTACTGACGTTACCATAGGCTGCTGTACTGACGTTACGATAGGCTACTGTACTGACGTTACCATAGGCTGCTGTACTGACGTTACGATAGGCTACTGTACTGACGTTACCATAGGCTACTGTACTGATGTTACCATAGGCTGCTGTACTGACGTTACGATAGGCTACTGTACTGACGTTACCATAGGCTACTGTACGGACGTTACCATAGGCTACTGTACGGACGTTACCATAGGCTACTGTACTGACGTTACCATAGGCTACTGTACTGACGTTACGATAGGCTACTGTACTGACGTCACCATTAGCTACTGTACTGACGTTACGATAGGCTACTGACCTGACGTTACCATAGGTTACTGACCTGACGTTACGATAGGCTACTGTACTGACGTTACCATAGGCTACTGTACGGACGTTACCATAGGCTACTGTACGGACGTTACCATAGGCTACTGTACGGACGTTACCATAGGCTACTGACCTGACGTTACGATAGGCTACTGTACTGACGTTACCATAGGCTGCTGTACTGACGTTACCATAGGCTACTGTACGGACGTTACCATAGGCTACTGTACTGACGTTATGATAGGCTACTGTACTGACGTTACCATTAGCTACTGTACTGACGTTACGATAGGTTACTGACCTGACGTTACGATAGGCTACTGACCTGACGTTACCATAGGCTACTGTACTGACGTTACGATAGGCTACTGTACTGACGTTACGATAGGCTACTGACCTGACGTTACCATAGGTTACTGACCTGACGTTACCATAGGTTACTGACCTGACGTTACCATAGGTTACTGACCTGACGTTACCATAGGCTACTGACCTGACGTTACCATAGGTTACTGTACTGACCTGACGTTACGATAGGTTACTGACCTGACGTTACGATAGGTTACTGACCTGACGTTACGATAGGTTACTGACCTGACGTTACGATAGGCTACTGACCTGACGTTACCATAGGCTACTGACCTGACGTTACTGACCTGACGTTACCATAGGTTACTGACCTGACGTTACGATAGGCTACTGACCTGATGTTACCATAGCTTACTGACCTGACGTTACGATAGGCAACTGACCTGACGTTACGATAGGTTACTGACCTGACGTTACGATAGGCTACTGACCTGACGTTACGATAGGCTACTGACCTGACGTTACGATAGGTTACTGACCTGACGTTACGATAAGCTACTGACCTGACGTTACCATAGGTTACTGACCTGACGTTACGATAGGTTACTGACCTTATGTTACGATAGGCTACTGTACTGATGTTACCATAGGTTACTGACCTGATGTTACGATAGGCTACTGTACTGACGTTACCATAGGCTACTGTACTGACGTTACCATAGGCTACTGTACTGACGTTACCATAGGCTACTGTACTGACGTTACCATAGGCTACTGTACTGACGTTACCATAGGCTACTGTACTGACGTTACCATTAGCAACTGTACTGACGTTACGATAGGCTACTGACCTGACGTTACCATAGGCTACTGACCTGACGTTACCATAGGCTACTGACCTGACGTTACCATAGGCTACTGTACTGACGTTACCATAGGCTGCTGTACTGACGTTACGATAGGCTACTGTACTGACGTTACCATAGGCTGCTGTACTGACGTTACGATAGGCTACTGTACTGACGTTACCATAGGCTACTGTACTGACGTTACCATAGGCTGCTGTACTGACGTTACCATAGGCTGCTGTACTGACGTTACGATAGGCTACTGTACTGACGTTACCATAGGCTACTGTACGGACGTTACCATAGGCTACTGTACTGACGTTACCATAGGCTACTGTACTGACGTTACGATAGGCTACTGTACTGACGTTACCATTAGCTACTGTACTGACGTTACGATAGGCTACTGACCTGACGTTACGATAGGCTACTGACCTGACGTTACCATAGGTTACTGACCTGACGTTACGATAGGCTACTGTACTGACGTTACCATAGGCTACTGTACTGACGTTACCATAGGCTACTGTACTGACGTTACCATTAGCTACTGTACTGACGTTACGATAGGCTACTGACCAGACGTTACGATAGACTACTGACCTGACGTTACCATAGGTTACTGACCTGACGTTACCATAGGTTACTGACCTGACGTTACCATAGGTTACTGACCTGACGTTACCATAGGTTACTGTACTGACCTGACGTTACGATAGGTTACTGACCTGACGTTACGATAGGTTACTGACCTGACGTTACGATAGGTTACTGACCTGACGTTACGATAGGCTACTGACCTGACGTTACCATAGGCTACTGACCTGACGTTACTGACCTGACGTTACCATAGGTTACTGACCTGACGTTACGATAGGCTACTGACCTGATGTTACCATAGCTTACTGACCTGACGTTACGATAGGTTACTGACCTGACGTTACCATAGGTTACTGTACTGACCTGACGTTACGATAGGTTACTGACCTGACGTTACGATAGGTTACTGACCTGACGTTACGATAGGTTACTGACCTGACGTTACGATAGGCTACTGACCTGATGTTACCATAGGCTACTGACCTGACGTTACTGACCTGACGTTACCATAGGTTACTGACCTGACGTTACGATAGGCTACTGACCTGATGTTACCATAGCTTACTGACCTGACGTTACGATAGGCAACTGACCTGACGTTACGATAGGTTACTGACCTGACGTTACGATAGGCTACTGACCTGACGTTACGATAGGCTACTGACCTGACGTTACGATAGGTTACTGACCTGATGTTACGATAGGCTACTGACCTGATGTTACGATAGGCTACTGTACTGACGTTACCATAGGCTACTGTATTGACGTTACCATAGGCTACTGTACTGACGTTACCATAGGCTACTGTACTGACGTTACCATAGGCTACTGTACTGACGTTACCATTAGCAACTGTACTGACGTTACGATAGGCTACTGACCTGACGTTACCATAGGCTACTGACCTGACGTTACCATAGGCTACTGACCTGACGTTACCATAGGCTACTGTACTGACGTTACCATAGGCTGCTGTACTGACGTTACGATAGGCTACTGTACTGACGTTACCATAGGCTGCTGTACTGACGTTACGATAGGCTACTGTACTGACGTTACCATAGGCTACTGTACTGACGTTACCATAGGCTGCTGTACTGACGTTACGATAGGCTACTGTACTGACGTTACCATAGGCTACTGTACGGACGTTACCATAGGCTACTGTACGGACGTTACCATAGGCTACTGTACTGACGTTACCATAGGCTACTGTACTGACGTTACGATAGGCTACTGTACTGACGTCACCATTAGCTACTGTACTGACGTTACGATAGGCTACTGACCTGACGTTACCATAGGTTACTGACCTGACGTTACGATAGGCTACTGTACTGACGTTACCATAGGCTACTGTACGGACGTTACCATAGGCTACTGTACGGACGTTACCATAGGCTACTGTACGGACGTTACCATAGGCTACTGTACTGACGTTACCATAGGCTACTGTACTGACGTTACCATAGGCTACTGTACTGACGTTACCATAGGCTACTGTACTGACGTCACCATTAGCTACTGTACTGACGTTACGATAGGCTACTGTACTGACGTTACCATTAGCTACTGTACTGACGTTACGATAGACTACTGTACTGACATTACCATAGGTTACTGACCTGACGTTACCATAGGCTACTGTACTGACCTGACGTTACGATAGGCTACTGTACTGACGTTACCATAGGCTACTGTACTGACGTTACGATAGGCTACTGTACTGACGTTACCATAGGCTACTGTACTGACGTTACCATAGGCTACTGTACTGACCTGACGTTACGATAGGCTACTGTACTGACCTGACGTTACCATAGGCTACTGTACTGACCTGACGTTACCATAGGCTACTGTACTGACCTGACGTTACTATAGGCTACTGTACTGACCTGACGTTACGATAGGCTACTGTACTGACTTGACCTTACCATAGGCTACTGACCTGACGTTACGATAGGCTACTGTACTGATGTTACCATAGGCTACTGACCTGACGTTACGATAGGCTACTGTACTGATGTTACCATAGGCTACTGTACTGACGTTACATGTGTGATTCAGAAGAGTGAGAGATTTTTAATTAGCTAGAGAAGAATGGATTAACTTTTTCAATGCTAGTTAAGGATACTAGATATCAGGCCTAGATATCACGATTCAAGTTGGATTTACTAACTGCAAGAAGGTAAGACGTGTTTTTAAACCTGGTATCGCTCTGCACACACAAGCTTGTTAGCTAGCTATAGCTTGTTAGCTAGCTAGCTCAAAGGACATTCAAGGTTCCTCCATAGAAGCCGCTCCTCCGTTGGTCCAATTCAGATAATGATGTCATAGCAAGGTGCCCAGCACTTCAAGCCTCCTCCTAAGGACGGAGAATTTCTTTCGGTCATCATTAGTGTTAAACACTGGTCACTAACCACGTACTTCAAACGTACTGTGTACCAGACCGGACCCGGAAAACACTAATCCTGTTTTCAGTCATCTGTCCATCTCTATGTCTGTCTGTCTCTCCCTCCATCTCTCCCGTCTATTTCTGTCACTCTCTCCGTCTCTCCCTCGCTCCCTTTGCGGGTCTCTCTTTCTCTCGCTCTTGCTCTCTGCCTCTCCTTCTCCCTCTACCCCTCCCTGGCTGTCTCCTCCCCCCTCTACCACTCCCTGGCTGTCTCTTTCTCCCTCTACCCCTCCCTGGCTGTCTCTTTCTCTATCTACCCCTCCCTGGCTGTCTCTTTCTCCCTATACCCCTCCCTGGCTGTCTCTTTCTCCTTCTACCCCTCCCTGGCTGTCTCTTTCTCCTTCTACCCCTCCCTGGATGTCTCCATCTCCCTCTACCCCTCCCTGGCTGTCTCCTTCTACCCCCTGTCTCTTTCTCCCTCTACCCCTCCCTGGCTGTCTCTTTCTCCTTCAAACCCCTCCCTGGCTGTCTCTTTCTCCCTCTACCCCTCCCTGGCTGTCTCTTTCTCCTTCTCTCCCTGTCTCCTTCTCCCTCTACCCCTCCCTGGCTGTCTCCTTCTACACCTCCCTCGCTGTCTCTTTCTCCTTCTACACCTCCCTGGCTGTCTCCTTCTCCCTCAACCCCTCCCTGGCTCTGTCTCCTTCTCCCTCTACCCCTCCCTGGCGGTCTCCTTCTCTCTCTACCCCCTGTCTCCTTCTACACCTCCCTGGCTGTCTCTTTCTCCCTCAACCCCTCCCTGGCTGTCTCCTTCTCCCTCTACCCCTCCCTGGCTGTCTCCTTCTCCCTCTACCCCTCCCTGGCTGTCTCCTTCTCCCTCTACCCCTCCCTGGCGGTCTCCTTCTCTCTCTACCCCCTGTCTCCTTCTACACCTCCCTGGCTGTCTCCTTCTCCCTCTACCCCTCCCTGGCTGTCTCCTTCTCCCCCTACCCCTCCCTGGCTGTCTCCTTCTCCCTCTACCCCTCCCTGGCTGTCTCTTTCACCCTATACCCCTCCCTGGCTGTCTCCTTCTCCCTCTACCCCTCCCTGGCTGTCTCTTTCACCCTATACCCCTCCCTGGCTGTCTCCTTCTCCCTCTACACCTCCCTGGCTGTCTCTTTCTCCCTCTACCCCTACTCCTTCTCCACCTCCCTGGCTGTCTCTTTCTCCTTCTACACCTCCCTGGCTGTCTCCTTCTCCCTCTACCCTCCCTGGCTGTCTCCTTCTCCCTCTACCCTCCCTGGCTGTCTCCTTCTCCCTCTACACCTCCCTGGCTGTCTCTTTCTCCCTCTACCCCTACTCCTTCTCCCTCTACCCCTCCCTGGCTGTCTCCTTCTCCCTCTACCCCTCCCTGGCTGTCTCCTTCTCCCTTTACCCCTCCCTGGCTGTCTCCTTCTCCCTCTACCCCTCCCTGGCTGTCTCCTTCTCCCTCTACCCCTCCCTGGCTGTCTCCTTCTCCCTTTACCCATCCTTGGCTGTCTCCTTCTCCCTCTACCCCTCCCTGGCTCGGTCTTTCTCTCACTCCCTATGTTTCCGCCTGCCTCTTGCTCTCTCTCCGTCTGCCTCTCCGTCCGTTTTTCTCTCTCTCACACACACACACACACACACACACAACGCAGGGTGGTGGCATAGGGTCTGGAACTGCCTTTGTGTCTGAGAAAAACAGACGATCAACCTACTGTACGCTGGCACACTCTTGCAAACGCAGAGAGAGGATAGGGGCAGACACTCATGAACTAGTCAATAAAATCAAAATATGATCAACATTTAGCGTACACACAGTGCAGCGAAAATGTTTGTTACTAGCTGTAACAATCAAGTAAAATGTCAAACAAAGTACACAAATGATTAAACCGATAAACAACCTAAACAGCAAAACAGATGCAATCTACGAGTATCTACACCAGATTAATTTACACTAGAAATACCAGGAATGATATGTACAGAGTAGATATACTAGAATGATATGTTCAGCAGTAGATATACTAGAATGATCTGTACAGAGTAGATATACTAGAATGATATGTTCAGCAGTAGATATACTAGAATGATATGTACAGAGTATATATACCAGGAATGATATGTACAGAGTAGATATACTAGGAATGATATGTACAGAGTAGATATACTAGAATGATATGTGCAGAGTAGATATACTAGGAATGATATGTACAGAGTAGATATACTAGGAATGATATGTACAGCAGTATATATACACTAGAATGATATGTACAGAGTAGACATACTAGAATGATATGTACAGAGTAGATATACCAGGAATGATATGTACAGCAGTATATATACACTAGAATGATATGTACAGAGTAGATATACTAGAATGATATGTACAGCAGTAGATATACTAGAATGATATGTACAGCAGTAGATATAGCAGAACGATATGTTCAGCAGTAGATATACTAGAATGATATGTTCAGCAGTAGATATACTAGAATGATATGTACAGAGTATATATACTAGAATGATATGTACAGAGTAGATATACTAGAATGATATGTACAGAGTATATATACTAGAATGATATGTACAGAGTAGATATACTAGAATGATATGTACAGAGTAGATATACTAGGAATGATATGTACAGAGTAGATATACTAGAATGATATGTACAGCAGTAGATATACTAGGAATGATCTGTACAGAGTAGATATACTAGAATGATATGTTCAGCAGTAGATATACTAGAATGATATGTTCAGCAGTAGATATACTAAAATGATATGTTCAGCAGTAGATATACTAAAATGATATGTACAGCAGTAGATATACTAGGAATGATCTGTACAGAGTAGATATACTAGAATGATATGTACAGAGTAGATATACTAGAATGATATGTTCAGCAGTAGATATACTAAAATGATATGTTCAGCAGTAGATATACTAGGAATGATATGTACAGCAGTAGATATACTAGAATGATATGTACAGAGTAGATATACTAGAATGATATGTACAGAGTAGATATACTAGAATGATATGTACAGAGTATATATACTAGAATGATATGTACAGAGTATATATACTAGAATGATATGTACAGAGTAGATATACTAGGAATGATATGTACAGAGTAGATATACTAGAATGATATGTACAGCAGTAGATATACTAGGAATGGTCTGTACAGAGTAGATATACTAGAATGATATGTACAGAGTAGATATACTAGAATGATATGTACAGAGTAGATATACTAGAATGATATGTACAGCAGTAGATATACTAGAATGATATGTTCAGCAGTAGATATACTAGAATGATATGTACAGCAGTAGATATACTAGAATTATATGTACAGCAGTAGATATAGCAGAACGATATGTTCAGCAGTAGATATACTAGAATGATATGTTCAGCAGTAGATATACTAGAATGATATGTACAGAGTATATATACTAGAATGATATGTACAGAGTAGATATACTAGAATGATATGTACAGAGTATATATATACTAGAATGATATGTACAGAGTATATATACTAGAATGATATGTACAGAGTAGATATACTAGGAATGATATGTACAGAGTAGATATACTAGCATGATATGTACAGCAGTAGATATACTAGGAATGATCTGTACAGAGTAGATATACTAGAATGATATGTACAGAGTAGATATACTAGAATGATATGTTCAGCAGTAGATATACTAAAATGATATGTACAGCAGTAGATATACTAGGAATGATCTGTACAGAGTAGATATACTAGAATGATATGAACAGCAGTAGATATACTAGAATGATATGTTCAGCAGTAGATATACTAAAATTAATGTTCAGCAGTAGATATACTAAAATGATATGTTCAGCAGTAGATATACTAAAATGATATGTTCAGCAGTAGATATACTAGAATGATATGTACAGAGTATATATATACTAGAATGATATGTACAGAGTAGATATACTAGAATAATATGTACAGAGTATATATACTAGAATGATATGTACAGATTATATATACTAGAATGATATGTACAGAGTAGATATACTAGGAATGATATGTACAGAGTAGATATACTAGGAATGATATGTACAGCAGTAGATATACTAGAATGATATGTTCAGCAGTAGATATACTAGAATGATATGTACAGCAGTAGATATACTAGAATGATATGTTCAGCAGTAGATATACTAGAATGATATGTTCAGCAGTAGATATACTAAAATGATATGTTCAGCAGTAGATATACTAGAATGATATGTTCAGCAGTAGATATACTAGAATGATATGTTCAGCAGTAGATATACTAAAATGATATGTTCAGCAGTAGATATACTAGAATGATATGTACAGAGTAGATATACTAGAATGATATGTACAGAGTATATATACTAGAATGATATGTACAGAGTAGATATACTAG
This sequence comes from Oncorhynchus clarkii lewisi, assembly GCF_045791955.1. NCBI lineage: Eukaryota > Metazoa > Chordata > Actinopteri > Salmoniformes > Salmonidae > Oncorhynchus > Oncorhynchus clarkii. The sequence goes on from NW_027258581.1 coordinate 31,193, forward strand.
AATGATATGTGCAGAGTAGATATACTAGGAATGATATGTACAGAGTAGATATACTAGAATGATATGTACAGCAGTAGATATACTAGGAATGATCTGTACAGAGTAGATATACTAGAATGAAATGTACAGCAGTAGATATAGCAGAACGATATGTTCAGCAGTAGATATACTAGAATGATATGTTCAGCAGTAGATATAGCAGAACGATATGTTCAGCAGTAGATATACTAGAATGATATGTTCAGCAGTAGATATAGCAGAACGATATGTTCAGCAGTAGATATACTAGAATGATATGTTCAGCAGTAGATATACTAGAATGATATGTTCAGCAGTAGATATACTAGAATGATATGTTCAGCAGTGGATATACTAAAATGATATGTTCAGCAGTAGATATAGCAGAACGATATGTACAGCAGTAGATAGTGAGATATGTCAAGAATCCAGTATATAATAAGTGTTGTGGATAATGTTAAAACCAGATGGCACTTGGTTTTATACTACAGCCCTATTCCCTATATAGGGCACTACTTTATACTACAGCCCTATATAGGGCACTACTTTATACTACAGCCCTATATAGGGCATTACTTTATACTACAGCCCTATTCCCTATATAGGGCACTACTTTATACTACAGCCCTATTCCCTAAAAACACACTACTGTATACTACAGCCCTATTCCCTATATAGGGCACTACTTTATACTACAGCCCTATTCCCTAAAAACATACTACTGTATACTACAGCCCTATTCCCTATATAGGGCACTACTTTATACTACAGCCCTATTCCCTATATAGGGCACTACTTTATACTACAGCCCTATTCCCTATATAGGGCACTACTTTATACTACAGCCCTATTCCCTAAAAACACACTACTTTATACTACAGCCCTATTCCCTATGTAGGGCACTACTTTATACTACAGCCCTATTCCCTATGTAGGGCACTACTTTAGACTACAGCCCTATTCCCTATGTAGTCCTGCTTTTGACCAGGGCCGTATGGTGACACGGGAGCCATTTGGGAAGCAAACCGGTCTGTTAGCTCACAGGTGGCACTCCCTCAGACACTATCCCTCAAGAACGCCAGAAGGAAAACCAATCAGAAGGCAGCTCTCTCAGCCAATGGCTGCTCAGCGTCTGTGGTAACTGTAGCATCGGGCCTGGTTGTGATTGGCCAGGTGTTACAGGCAGGAAAGGCTGTGATTGGCTGCCTGGGAGCTGTTGCTTCAGAAGCTCCATGGCAACATAGCTTCAGAAGGTGAATGGATGGAAAGAGAGGCTGCTCGTTTCACTCAGACACCACCTCTGCATTATTCAACCGGAGTCCCTGAGGACTTGGAGAGAGAGAGAGAGTCAGTGTGTTGACTGGCAGGCTGGGGTGAGGGAACAGCAATAATTGCATCTCACAGTGCAATTCAACCAGCCAAACAGCTCTTTCTCTCCATTTCTAATTCAAAGGGCTTCGTTGGCATGGGAAACATGTGTTAACATTGCCTAAGCAAGTGAAGTAGATAGACAAAAAGTGAAATAAACAAAAATGAACAGTAAACATTACACTCACAGAAGTTCCAAAATAAAAGAGATTTCAAAATGTCATATTATGTCCTATATACAGTGTTGTAACGATGTGCAAATAGTTACAAAAATAAATATGCATAAATATGAGTTGTATTTACAATGGTGTTTGTTCTTCACTGGTTGCCCTTTTCTTGTGGCAACAGGTCACAAATCTTGCTGCTGTGATGGAACACTGTGTTATTTCACCCAGTAGATATGGGAGTTTATCAACATGGTGTGGTTTTTGTAATCTGAGGGAAATACACATTACCTAGAGTATGTGGACACCTGTTCATGGAACATCTCATTCCAAAATCACGGGCTTTAGTATGGAGTTGGTCCCCCCTTTTCTGCTATAACAGCCTCCACTCTTCTGGGAAGGATCTCCACTAGATGTTGGAACATTGCTGCTATAACAGCCTCCACTCTTCTGGGAAGGCTTTCCACTAGATGTTGGAACATTGCTGCTGGGACTTGCTTCCATTCAGCCATAAGAGCATTAGTGACTTTGGGCACTGATGTTGGGCGATTAGTCCTGGCTCGCAGTCAGGGTTTCAATTAAATCCAAAGGTGTTCGATGGGGTTGAGGTTAGGGCTCTGTGCAGACCAGTCAAGTTCTTCCACACCGATCGACAAACCACTTCTGTATGGACCTCGCTTTGTGCATAGGGGCATTGTCATGCTGAAACAGGAAAGGTCCTTCCCCAAACTTTTGCCACAAAGTTGGAAGTACAGAATCATATAGAATGTCATTGTATGCTGCAGGATTAAGATTTCCCTTCACTGGAACAAAGGGGCCTGAACCATGAAAAACAGCCACAGACTATTATTCCTCCTCCACCAAACTTTACAGTTGGCACTATGCATTGGGGCAGGTAGTGTTCTCCTGGCATCTGCCAAACCCAGATTCATCTGTCGGACAGCCAGATGGTGAAGCGTGATTCATCACTCCAGAGAACGTGTTTCCACTGCTCCAGAGTTCAATGGCGGCGAGCTTTACAGCACTCCAGCCGACGCTTGGCATTGCGCATGGTGATTTTAGGCTTGTGTGCGGCTGCTCGGCCATTTAATGAACCTCCCGACTAACAGTTCTTGTGCTGACGTTGCTTCCAGAGGCAGTTTGGAACTCGGTAGTGAGTTGCAACCGAGGACAATTAAAAAAACATTTTTTTAACTTCACGGCTGAGCCGTTGTTGAACTAGTTGCTACTGTTGGCCCCTTGGTTAGTGACAAACAACAGATCATCAGAAAAATGTAGTGTTCATGTAATTTCATAATTCCAATATGTTTTCATTAATTTAATTCACTTAGTCTATTTTATGAGAATTTGTAAGATTCTTATTTGCATAAAATAGACAGAGACCAGTCTTATCAAATTTAGATAATAGTATTTATTCTCGGAGCGCGCTGCCATGTAACCACGAACAACAGTTTATATACAAACGTCTTTCCCCCTATCAACCAAGACCCAACAAGTTGAAAAGTTCATTCCAACCCACTAGCTCGCTCACTCCAGACACATAACTTCTGGAATCTTCACCTTCATCCATCACTATTTAGAAGACAGTTCCAGATAATGGAAAACCCAGGAAAACACTCTGCCCTATCTAAACATCCCAGAGCTAAGTTGAGTCGGTTCAACCATAGGTTAACGACCCCTTTTGCTTACTTAAAACCCCACAATTCCAGTCTTCTCTAACCTGGCTGGAATTGCATTTAATTACCCCCCTTCTCATGCTCCACAATCCCTTCCTTATTAATCAGATATAATAAAGCAGAGTATACATTTACTTAGTTACAGTTCTATTTATAATGGGGATATTGTTAAGTCATTTATTCCTAACAGGTAGACATTTGACTTCAGATTCTAGTAGGATGAGGCCGGGTGCAGCAGACTTTGAGTGAGTGAGTGAGAGACTCGCCAATTCACTGATATAAATCAAATCAAATGTATTTGTCACATACACATGGTTAGCAGATGTTAATGCGAGTGTAGCGATGTTGAAGAGAGTGGGACTCAAGCTGCATCCCTGTCTCACCCCACGACCCCTTGGAAAGAAATGTGTTTGACAATTTTAACCGCACTTGTTTGTGTACATGGATTTTATGTCATGTTTCTCCTCCCAAACACCACATTACAGATTGATGCATAGGTAACCCTCATTCCAAATTGAGTCAAAATATTTTTTGGAAGTCAAGCATGAGAAGACTGTCTTCGTTTTGGTTTGTTTTTCAATTAGGGTGTGCAGGGTGAATATGTGGTCTGTCGTACAGCAGTTTGGTAAAAACCCAATTTGATGTTTGCTCAGTACATTGTTTTCACTGAGGAAATATATGAGTCTGCTGTTAATGATAATGCAGAGGATTTTCCTTTAGGTTGCTGTTGACGTATCTCTCTCACACACAGATTAATGGGCCCTCAAATCATGACAAACAAAACAGGAAAACAGAAAGGAGAACGCCACACTGCTGTTCGTGCTCCCAGGTGATATTTATTAACAATGTTTTGACCCTTACGTCTTCATCAGGCATCTATATCCCAGGTGGGGGTATGTATATATATGGTCTTCATCAGGCATCCATATCCCAGGTGGGGGTATGTATATATATGGTCTTCATCAGGCATCCATATCCCAGGTGGGGGTATGTATATATATGGTCTTCACCAGGCATCCATATCCCAGGTGGGCGTGGAAGGGCCTATATATATATATATATATATATATATATATACACACATATATACAGTGCCTTGCGAAAGTATTCGGCCCCCTTGAACTTTGCGACCTTTTGCCACATTTCAGGCTTCAAACATAAAGATATAAAACTGTATTTTTTTGTGAAGAATCAACAACAAGTGGGACACAATCATGAAGTGGAACGACATTTATTGGATATTTCAAACTTTTTTAACAAATCAAAAACTGAAAAATTGGGCGTGCAAAATTATTCAGCCCCCTTAAGTTAATACTTTGTAGCGCCACCTTTTGCTGCGATTACAGCTGTAAGTCGCTTGGGGTATGTCTCTATCAGTTTTTCATATCGAGAGACTGACATTTTTTCCCATTCCTCCTTGCAAAACAGCTCGAGCTCAGTGAGGTTGGATGGAGAGCATTTGTGAACAGCAGTTTTCAGTTCTTTCCACAGATTCTCGATTGGATTCAGGTCTGGACTTTGACTTGGCCATTCTAACACCTGGATATGTTTATTTTTGAACCATTCCATTGTAGATTTTGCTTTATGTTTTGGATCATTGTCTTGTTGGAAGACAAATCTCCGTCCCAGTCTCAGGTCTTTTGCAGACTCCATCAGGTTTTCTTCCAGAATGGTCCTGTATTTGGCTCCATCCATCTTCCCATCAATTTTAACCATCTTCCCTGTCCCTGCTGAAGAAAAGCAGGCCCAAACCATGATGCTGCCACCACCATGTTTGACAGTGGGGATGGTGTGTTCAGGGTGATGAGCTGTGTTGCTTTTACGCCAAACATAACGTTTTGCATTGTTGCCAAAAAGTTCAATTTTGGTTTCATCTGACCAGAGCACCTTCTTCCACATGTTTGGTGTGTCTCCCAGGTGGCTTGTGGCAAACTTTAAACAACACTTTTTATGGATATCTTTAAGAAATGGCTTTCTTCTTGCCACTCTTCCATAAAGGCCAGATTTGTGCAATATACGACTGATTGTTGTCCTATGGACAGAGTCTCCCACCTCAGCTGTAGATCTCTGCAGTTCATCCAGAGTGATCATGGGCCTCTTGGCTGCATCTCTGATCAGTCTTCTCCTTGTATGAGCTGAAAGTTTAGAGGGACGGCCAGGTCTTGGTAGATTTGCAGTGGTCTGATACTCCTTCCATTTCAATATTATCGCTTGCACAGTGCTCCTTGGGATGTTTAAAGCTTGGGAAATCTTTTTGTATCCAAATCCGGCTTTAAACTTCTTCACAACTGTATCTCGGACCTGCCTGGTGTGTTCCTTGTTCTTCATGATGCTCTCTGCGCTTTTGACGGACCTCTGAGACTATCACAGTGCAGGTGCATTTATACGGAGACTTGATTACACACAGGTGGATTGTATTTATCATCATTAGTCATTTAGGTCAACATTGGATCATTCAGAGATCCTCACTGAACTTCTGGAGAGAGTTTGCTGCACTGAAAGTAAAGGGGCTGAATAATTTTGCACGCCCAATTTTTCAGTTTTTGATTTGTTAAAAAAGTTTGAAATATTCAATAAATGTCGTTCCACTTCATGATTGTGTCCCACTTGTTGTTGATTCTTCACAAAAAAATACAGTTTTATATCTTTATGTTTGAAGCCTGAAATGTGGCAAAAGGTCGCAAAGTCCAAGGGGGCTGAATACTTTCGCAAGGCACTGTATATATGGGCAGTACTCAGTGACATCACTTCCTGAAACAGGAGGTAAAAAAATACCACCTCTCCACCGGCTGCCCTCTCCCCAGGCTGGCCTCTCCCCAGGCTGGCCTCTCCCCAGGCTGGCCTCTCCCCAGGCTGCCCTCTCCCCAGACAGCTCAGCCTCTACTGGGGGAGCAGAAAAAGATCTCCTGCTGGGAACAAAGACCACGCGTCCGGACAGATAATGTTGCGTTTTTACCCGCCGATAGAGTGATGAGAGCCTGAGGAATGGAGAGGGGAGTCAGGGAGGGGTTAAAAACACCATCTCACACACCCACAGGGATTAGGCCCGTCAGGCTTGGTGAGACGGACCAGACTCCTCCCCTACACCCTGAGTGTGTGTTATCTTGCAGGCCAGCAAGCTGGCTGGCTTTTTTTCACCTTGGAAATCACTGGTGAGATGGTAACAGGCGCTCAGCAAAACACAGCACGCGCTCCTTTTTTATTACCATAGCAACCTGCCCCTGGATACGGGCGGATACAGCTGGTTGGACCACCACGTCATCCTCTAGAACCTAGCGGTTGTTATGGCAGCACACTGAAACCGTGTGGTGGGGGAGGGAACATGAGGGGAGGTCAGCTCCAAGGGCTGTTGTGTAGGGAGGCACATTAGACTGTTGTTGGTAAATAGACAGCAAACATGTAAACACCAGACGTCCCCGGCCCCTCCCCCTTGCTTCTGTCCCTGAGAAACTGCTTTCTAATGTCAACTATAAAAATCAAATAAAAATACCAAAAACAAAAAGGAATCATGTTTTATATAACTTTATTTATATAAATCACTTTGAACAACAAAGAACTGATAAAAGTGAAAAATAATAGCTTGAATGATGTCTGAATTGAAGGCCTGGTTTCCCCCAGACACAAGCCTAGTCCAGTAGGGGATATAAAGGCCTGGTTCCCCCAGACACAAGCCTAGTCCAGTAGGGGATATAAAGGCCTGGTTTCCCCCAGACACAAGCCTAGTCCAGTAGGGGATATAAAGGCCTGGTTCCCCACAGACACAAGCCTAGTCCAGTAGGGGATATAAAGGCCTGGTTTCCCCCAGACACAAGCCTAGTCCAGTAGGGGAAACTACAAAGCAGGATCAAGGAGTTAGCCAGCTATTTATGATGGAATTAGGTTCAACATTTTGGGGCAGTTTTTCAAACAGACTAAACAGAAAATGCTTTTAATTCCAGGACTAGGTTAAATCTGTGTCCTGGAAACTGCCACGTTGAATACAATTCCATCATAGACAAAGAGAATGGAAGCATATCTTTAAGACAACAGGACATGTTTCTATTTATGAATGGTTTGTTTAGAGTCACCTGATCTATGAGAACACTTAACAGTATCCAAACTATGAGTTCTAACACACAGAGAACAGTTAACAGTATCCAAACTATGAGTTCTAACACACAGAGAACAGTTAACAGTATCCAAACTATGAGTTCTAACACACAGAGAACACTTAACAGTATCCAAACTATGAGTTCTAACACACAGAGAACAGTTAACAGTATCCAAACTATGAGTTCTAACACACAGAGAACACTTAACAGTATCCAAACTATGAGTTCTAACACACAGAGAACAGTATCCAAACTATGAGTTCTAACACACAGAGAGCAGTTAACAGTATCCAAACTATGAGTTCTAACACACAGAGAACAGTTAACAGTATCCAAACTATGAGTTCTAACACACAGAGAGCAGTTAACAGTATCCAAACTATGAGTTCTAACACACAGAACAGTCTCAACTTGACATAAACCACAAACCGCTTGGAGGGAACAATGGCTTCATCACAAATGGCACCCTATTTCAATAATTAACCCAATAGGGCTCTGGTCTAAAGTAGTGCACTATGTAGGGAATAGGGTTCTATAGGGCTCTGGTCTAAAGTAGTGCACTATGTAGGGAATAGGGTTCCATAGGGCTCTGGTCAATAGTAGTGCACTATGTAGGGAACAGGGTTCCATAGGGCTCTGGTCAATAGTAGTGCACTATATAGGGAATAGGGTTCCATAGGGCTCTGGTCAATAGTAGTGCACTATATAGGGAATAGGGTGCCATAGGGCTCTGGTCTAAAGTAGTGCACTATATAGGGAATAGGGCGCCATTTATTGTGCTTGAGGTGTTTAAACCTTGTGGAACAAACAGGTTGTGGCTGTTTGTTCCCCATCAGAACTAACAAAGGGGGGGGTAGAGGGTGAAGCGCCGGGGGGGGGGGGGGGGGGGGGGGGGGCAAAGTGGGATTTAGGTAGAAATGGGGAGGGAGGGTTGAGTTACTTAGTACTGTGTGTATGTGAGACCTCACAGGGCCCCCCCCCCATGACGTAGTGTGGTCCATCACTGTCAAGATGCATCATCACATCTGACTTTTACTCTGCTGGTCACCCTCCAGCACCAACAACCTCTGCCCCATAGACAGAGTCACCGCCTTAATCTAGAGAGGGGAGGGAGATGAGAGAAGGAAGGGAGGAGGGGGAAGAAAGGAAGGAGGGAGGGACAGAGGAGAGGGAGGAGAGACAGATGGGGATAGAGAACGGAGGGAGAGAGGGAGGGAAGGAGAGGATGAGAAGTCATTAAATTTACAAGGTGGAAAACCCAAACATGGTCTCTGCCTCTCAGACAGAATACATTAAGAAACAAGTGTCTGAGTAAAGGAAACCCAAACATGGTCTCTCTGCCTCTCAGACAGAATACATTAAGAAACAAGTGTCTGAGCATGTCACAGTTCAGCTGGCGTCGAGTCTAACGACTTTGTTCGCATTAAAACACCTTGGCTTGAAAAAGCGGCAATAGTAGTTTGTCCATTTTTGAGTCGGCGTAGTCGGTATACACTTCTTCAAAATAGAATTAATCAAAGATCCTGTACCTCGAGAAAATCGGCCATTAATTGACATTTTTGCTGAAGAGATCTTAGGCGACACAATTTGACATCGAACTAAGACGACTGGTGAAGTATTTTTCTATGAAAGAGTTAGCCCAGAGTCCGTAGCCCCGCCCAGAGTCCGTAGCCCCAGCCAGAGTCCGTGGCCCCGGCCAGAGTCCGTAGCCCCGCCCCGAGTCCGTAGCCCCAGCCAGAGTCCGTAGCCCCGGCCAGAGTCCGTAGCCCCGGCCAGAGTCCGTAGCCCCGGCCAGAGTCCGTAGCCCCGGCCAGAGTCCGTAGCCCCGCCCCGAGTCCGTAGCCCCAGCCAGAGTCCGTAGCCCCGGCCAGAGTCCGTAGCCCCGGCCAGAGTCCGTAGCCCCGGCCAGAGTCCGTAGCCCCGGCCAGAGTCCGTAGCCCCGGCCAGAGTCCGTAGCCCCGGCCAGAGTCCAAAACGTCATCATAATATATGCACAAACGCTGCCGAACTGTTTCAGCTGGGAGGCACCTTAAGTCAGACCCCCCCCCCCCCCCCCCACACACACACACACAAATAAATGGAGAAGGACATTCTATTGTTCCTGCTGGTGCAGTGTCGAGGAGTGTCTGAATGCCGTTCCTGAGCAACACCACCATCTAGTGTGTGTTTCTCTCCAAGACAAACACAGGTACTAAGCAGACAAAGAACAAGCCTGAGTACCAGTGTGCCACCAGTGTGCCCTCATGCCTCGTGTCTACGATTGGCTTGTCAATAACCTCGTCTCCAGCCTATAAGCCTGGGATCTCCACAGTGACCATAGAATTCTATAGGACTGACATACTGAGTAAAGTACTTGTCATTTCATTTTTTGGCGAATCACACGACTGCAAGGCATGGGGACTGCGAGGCACGGGGACTGCGAGGCACGGGGACGGTTAGGAGGAAGTTGCTGTGGGAGATGATTGGTTCGTAGATTAAGGCCAATGTCCCGGGTCTCTCTCTATTGGCTAACGAAGACCCAGTTTGGCATGTCTCTCCACCAGACCAGATGTCCACCGGACAACATGTCCTCATCAATGGGCACAACTCTGAATTTTTACTTCAATATAAATGTATGGCATGAAATTACTTTAGTAAAGAGGGGTAGTTTAATGTGGGTGGGTAGTGAGGGAGGCGTGGTTTGATGTGGGTGGGTAGTGAGGGAGGCGTGGTTTGATGTGGGTGGGTAGTGAGGGAGGCGTGGTTTGATGTGGGTGGGTAGTGAGGGAGGCGTGGTTTGATGTGGGTGGGTAGTGAGGGAGGCGTGGTTTGATGTGGGTGGGTAGTGAGGGAGGCGTGGTTTAATGTGGGTGGGTAGTGAGGGAGGCGTGGTTTGATGTGGGTGTGTCTTAACCAATCCACTCCCACGAGATCATTGCAAGTAATACCTTCTTCAAATACACATGACAGAGCCCTGATCAACAGTAGTGAACTAATGGGAAGCATCACAGTTCAAAGAGGGTTACCTCATCCAGTTGTCGCTCTACAGCCTGTCTGTACTCCAGAGTGACCGGCTGCTGCTTGGGGCTCACTGCTGCCACCTGCTGACTGGAAGACCCCAGGACATAGCTGCACGGACCACAGAATGATTTTACATCAATACAAATTACTTTTAAATTATTTTTTTTAAAGCCAACAGAATAGACAAACTATTGTCTCGTAAATGCATCTAAAATATTATAGCGGGGCTGTTACTACTGGCAACATGATTTATCATCTTGAGTGTCAGAGATGCTGTGTGATGGTGTCCCGGTGTGAGAGAGACCACACTAAGAGATACATATTTCCACACAGATCTACAAAGAATATGCACAATAAAAATAAAAATAATAAACATTGATAAACTCCCATTTCTGTTAGGTGAAATACCAAATCACAGCAGCCAGATTTGCGGACCGTTGCCATGAAAACAGGACAACCAGTGCTGCATAAACAGTGTGAAAATCACCAATATTTAACAGCCAATGTTTACTACAACTATATCAGTCACTGGTTTAAGTCCTGCTCAGACTCCCCCCCCCCCCCCCACATCGCTACATGGCTCACCTCTCTATGGCAGACACATTGAGGCAGAACAGAGACCTGATGTGGTCCAGTTTCCTGGGTGTAGAGATGTAGACGATGCCAAGCAGAGAGCTGCAGCCACGACAGGTCAGATGGACTTTCAGGCTGTAACAGGGGGAATATCACGCGACAGGTCAGGGGGGGGGGAATATCACGCGACAGGTCAGGGGGGGGGGGGAATATCACGCGACAGGTCAGGGGGGGGGGGAATATCACGCGACAGGTCAGGGGGAATATCACACGGCAGGTCAGGGGGGGGATATCACGCGACAGGTCGGGGGGGGGGAATATCACGCGACAGGTCAGGGGGGGGGAAATATCACACGGCAGGTCAGGGGGTATATCACGCAACAGGTCAGGGGGGGGGGGAATATCACACAGCAGGTCAGGGGGGGGAATATCACACGACAGGTCAGGGGGAGGAATATCACACGACAGGTCAGGGGGAGGAATATCACACGACAGGTCAGGGGGGGGGGAATATCACACGACAGGTCAGGGGGGGGAATATCACACGACAGGTCAGGGGGGGGAATATCACACGACAGGTCAGGGGGAATATCACACGACAGGTCAGGGGGGGGATATCACGCGACAGGTCAGGGGGGGGGGAATATCACACGGCAGGTCAGGGGGTATATCACGCAACAGGTCAGGGGGGGGGGAATATCACACAGCAGGTCAGGGGGAATATCACACGGCAGGTCAGGGGGGGGAATATCACACGACAGGTCAGGGGGAGGAATATCACACGACAGGTCAGGGGGGGGGAATATCACACGACAGGTCAGGGGGGGGAATATCACACGACAGGTCAGGGGGGGGAATATCACACGACAGGTCAGGGGGAATATCACACGACAGGTCAGGGGGGGGGAATATCACACGGCAGGTCAGGGGGGGGAATATCACACGACAGGTCAGGGGGGGGAATATCACACGACAGGTCAGGGGGGGGAATATCACACGACAGGTCAGGGGGGAGGAATATCACACGACAGGTCAGGGGGGGGAATATCACACAGCAGGTCAGGGGGGGGGGGGGGGGGGGAATCACACGGCAAGTCAGGGGGGGAATATCACACAGCAGGTCAGGGGGAATATCACACGACAGGTCAGGGGGGAGGAATATCACACGACAGGTCAGGGGGGGGAATATCACACGACAGGTCAGGGGGGGGAATATCACACGACAGGTCAGGGGGGGGATATCACGCGACAGGTCAGGGGGGGGGAATATCACACGGCAGGTCAGGGGGTATATCACGCAACAGGTCAGGGGGGGGGAATATCACACAGCAGGTCAGGGGGAATATCACACGGCAGGTCAGGGGGGGAATATCACACGACAGGTCAGGGGGAGGAATATCACACGACAGGTCAGGGGGGGGGAATATCACACGACAGGTCAGGGGGGGGAATATCACACGACAGGTCAGGGGGGGGAATATCACACGACAGGTCAGGGGGAATATCACACGACAGGTCAGGGGGGGGGAATATCACACGGCAGGTCAGGGGGGGGAATATCACACGACAGGTCAGGGGGGGGAATATCACACGACAGGTCAGGGGGGAGGAATATCACACGACAGGTCAGGGGGGGGAATATCACACAGCAGGTCAGGGGGGGGGGGGGGGGGGAATCACACGGCAAGTCAGGGGGGGAATATCACACAGCAGGTCAGGGGGAATATCACACGACAGGTCAGGGGGGAGGAATATCACACGACAGGTCAGGGGGGGGAATATCACACGACAGGTCAGGGGGGGGAATATCACACGACAGGTCAGGGGGGGGAATATCACACGACAGGTCAGGGGGGGGAATATCACACGACAGGTCAGGGGGGGGAATATCACACGACAGGTCAGGGGGAATATCACACGGCAGGTCAGGGGGGGGGGGGGGGGGAATCACACGGCAAGTCAGGGGGGGAATATCACACGGCAGGTCAGGGGGGGGGGAAATCACACGGCTGGTCAGGGGGGGGGAATATCACACGGCAGGTCAAGGGGGGGAATATCACACGACAGGTCAGGGGGGGAATATCACACGACAGGTCAGGGGGGAATATCACACGACAGGTCAGGGGGGGAATATCACACGGCAGGTCAGGGGGGGAATATCACACGACAGGTCAGGGGGGAATATCACACGACAGGTCAGGGGGGGAATATCACACGACAGGTCAGGGGGGAATATCACACGACAGGTCAGGGGGGAATATCACACGACAGGTCAGGGGGGGAATATCACACGACAGGTCAGGGGGGAATATCACACGACAGGTCAGGGGGAATATCACACGGCAGGTCAGGGGGGGGGGGGGGGGGAAATCACACGGCAAGTCAGGGGGGGAATATCACACGACAGATCAGGGGGGGAATATCACACGGCAGGTCAGGGGGGAATATCACACGGCAGGTCAGGGGGGGAATATCACACGACAGATCAGGGGGGGAATATCACACGGCAGGTCAGGGGGGGAATATCACACGGCAGGTCAGGGGGGGAATATCACACAGCAGGTCAGGGGGAATATCACACGACAGGTCAGGGGGGGAATATCACACGACAGATCAGGGGGGGAATATCACACGGCAGGTCAGGGGGGGAATATCACACGGCAGGTCAGGGGGGGAATATCACACGGCAGGTCAGGGGGAATATCACACGGCAGGTCAGGGGGGGGGGGGGGGGGGAATCACACGGCAAGTCAGGGGGGGAATATCACACGGCAGGTCAGGGGGGGGGAAATCACACGGCTGGTCAGGGGGGGGGAATATCACACGGCAGGTCAAGGGGGGGAATATCACACGACAGGTCAGGGGGGGAATATCACACGACAGGTCAGGGGGGAATATCACACGACAGGTCAGGGGGGGAATATCACACGGCAGGTCAGGGGGGGAATATCACACGACAGGTCAGGGGGGAATATCACACGACAGGTCAGGGGGGGAATATCACACGACAGGTCAGGGGGGAATATCACACGACAGGTCAGGGGGGAATATCACACGACAGGTCAGGGGGGGAATATCACACGACAGGTCAGGGGGGAATATCACACGACAGGTCAGGGGGGAATATCACACGACAGGTCAGGGGGAATATCACACGGCAGGTCAGGGGGGGGGGGGGAAATCACACGGCAAGTCAGGGGGGGAATATCACACGACAGATCAGGGGGGGAATATCACACGGCAGGTCAGGGGGGGAATATCACACGGCAGGTCAGGGGGGGAATATCACACGACAGATCAGGGGGGGAATATCACACGGCAGGTCAGGGGGGGAATATCACACGGCAGGTCAGGGGGGGAATATCACACAGCAGGTCAGGGGGAATATCACACGACAGGTCAGGGGGGGAATATCACACGACAGATCAGGGGGGGAATATCACACGGCAGGTCAGGGGGGGAATATCACACGGCAGGTCAGGGGGGGAATATCACACGGCAGGTCAAGGGGGGGGGGGGAATATCACACGGCAGGTCAGGGGGAATATCAGACGGCAGGTCAGGGGGAATATCAGACGGCAGGTCAGGGGGAATATCAGACGGCAGGTCAGGGGGAATATCAGACTGTAACAGGGGAATGACAGAATGGTCAGTAGGTCGGGGTAGGGCTGTGGCGTCACAAATTTTGTCAGCCGGTGATTTTCAAGCATTGTCTCTCGGGAAATTGACGGTGAATAAACACATTTATCATCTCCTCTTCCACACAGCCCACAAGCCACTGATGCAGACCTGAACATCGACATTTTAAAAAGTATAATAAATCCATGTTCACAATAAATCCATTTTTTATTTTAGACAGGTCTAAAGAAACATGATATGTAGAAAATGTATCTGGCTGACAAGTAAGAATTGGTAAGAATTCCGTGGCATCGTTTTATAGTGTGAAGAATACAATTGAACAGAAATGTGTTGAGCGCTTAACTTCTCTAGGGTAGGGAATTGAGGGCATTGAGAATTTTGGATGAAAAGCGTGCCCAAATTAAACTGCCTGATACTCAAGGCCCAGAAGATAGGATATATTTTTTTAACCTTTATTTAACGAGGCAAGTGGAACAGTGGGTTAACTGCCTGTTCAGGGGCAGAACGACAGATTTTTACCTTGTCAGCTCGGGGATTTGAACTTGCAAGCTTTTGATTACTAGTCCAACGCTCTAACCACTAGGCTACCCTGCCTCCCCATAGGATATGCATATAATTAGTAGATTTGGATAGAAAACACTGAAGTTTGTTTGAATGATGTCTGAGTATAACAGACCTCATATGGCAGGCAAAAGCCTGAGAAAAAAAATCCAACCAGGAAGTGGGAAATCTGAGGTTGTTAGTTTTTCAACTCTTTTCCTATCGAATACAGTGTGTCTATGGCGTCATATTGCACTTCCTAAGGCTTCCACTAGATGTCAACAGTCTTTAGAACCTTGTTTGATGCTTCTACTGTGAAGGAGGGGCGAATGAAAGGGGAATGAGTCAGAGGACTGCCAGAAAGCCACAAGCTCGTGACGCACGTTCACGTGAGTTAGCTTGCGTTCCATTGCAATTCTAAAGACAAAAGGAATTCTCCGGTTGGAACATTATTGAAGATTTATGATAAAAACATCCAAAAGATTGATTCTATACATCGTTTGACATGTTTCTACGGACAGTAACGGAACTTTTGACTGTCTGCACCTAGTCATGAATGTGGATTACTGGGCTAAACGCCGAACAAAAAGAAGATATTTGAACATAAATGATGAATTTTATCGAACAAATCAAACATTTATTGTGGAACTGGGATTCCTGGGAGTGCATTCTGATGAAGATCAAAGGTAAGTTAATATTTATAATGCCATTTCTGACTTCTGTTGACTACACAACATGGCGGATATCTTGTTGGCTGTTTTGGTCTCTGAGCTCGGAAAAGGCATGGTGTGCTTTTTCCGTAAAGTTTTTTTGAAATCTGACACAGAGCATTAAGAAGAAGTGTATCTATAATTCCATGCATAACAGTTGTATCTTTTAGCAATGTTTATTATGAGTATTTCTGTAAATTGATGAGGCTCTCTGCAAAATCACCGGATGTTTTTGGAACTAGTGAACATAACGCGCTAATGTATACTCAGATTTTTGGATATAAATATGAACTTTACAGAACAAAACATACATGTATTGTGTAACATGAAGTCCTATGAGTGTTATCTGATGAAGATCAAAGGTTAGTGATTAATTTTCTCTATTTCTGCTTTTTGTGACTCCTCTCTTTGCCTGGAAAAATGGCTGTGTTTTTCTGTGACTTGGCTCTGACCTAACAATCGTTTGGTGTGCTTTCGCAGTAAAGCCTTTTTGAAATCGGACACTGTGGTTGGATTAACGAGAAGTTTATCTTTAAAATGGTGTAAAATACTTGTATGTTTGAGGAATTTTAATTATGGGATTTCTGTTGTTTTGAATGTCAGGAAGTCCAGGATCCAGTTGCAGAGGGCGGGGTGGGTCTCGAGCTTAATGACGAGTTTGGAGGGCACGATGGTGTTAAATGCTGACCTGTAGTCGATGAACAGCATTCTCACATAGGTATTCCTCTTGTCCAGATGGGTTAGGGCAGTGTGGTTGCGATTGCGTCGTCTGTGGACCTATTGGGGCGGTAAGCAAATTGGAGTGGGTCTAGGGTGTCAGGTAGGGTGGAGGTGATATGGTCCTTGACTAGTCTCTCAAAGCACTTCATGATGACGGAAGTGAGTGCTACGGGGCAGTATTCGTTTAGCTCAGTTACCTTAGCTTTCTTGGGAACAGGAACAATGGTGGCCCTCTTGAAGCATGTGGGAACAGCAGACTGGGATAAGGATTGATTGAATATGTCCGTAAACACACCAGCCAGCTGGTCTGCGCATGCTCTGAGGACGTGGCTGGGGATGCCGTCTGGGCCGGCAGCCTTGCGAGGGTTGACACGTTTAAAAGTTTTACTCACATCGGCTGCAGTGAAGGAGAGCCCGCATGTTTTGGTTGCGGGCCGTGTCAGTGGCAGTGTATTGTCCTCAAAGCAAGCAAAGAAGTTGTTTAGTCTGTCTGGGAGCAAGACATCCTGGTCCGCAACGGGGCTGGTTTTCTTTTTGTAATCCGTGATTGACTGTCGACCCTGGCACATACCTCGTGTCTAAGCCGTTGAATTGCGACTACTTTGTCTCTATACTGACGCTTAGCTTGTTTGATTGCCTTGCGGATGGAATAGCTACACTGTTTGTATTCGGTCATGTTTCCGGTCACCTTGCCCTGGTTAAAAGCAGTGGTTTGCGCTTTCAGTTTTGCGCGAATGCTGCCATCAACCCACGGTTTCTGGTTTGGGAATGTTTTAATAGTTGCTGTGGGTACGACATCGCCGATGCACTTGCTAATAAACTCGCTCACCGAATCAGCGTATTCATCAATGTTGTTGTTTGACGCAATGCCGAACACATCCCAATCCACATGATCGAAGCAATCTTGAAGCGCGGAATTAGATTGGTCGGAGCAGCGTTGAACAGACCTGGGCGCGGGAGCTTCCTGTTTTAGTCGTAGTCAGCTTTTCCAAAAGGAGGGCGGGGGAGGGCCTTATATGCGTCGCAGAAGTTAGAATAACAATGATCCAGGGTTTTACCAGCCCTGGTAGCACATTCGATATGCTGATAGAATTTAGGGAGTCTTGTTTTCAGATTATCACCCGCGGGTCCGGGTTCCACTATTCTAACCACCGCGGGACCGGGTTCCACCATTCTAACCACCGCGGGACCAGGTTCCACCCTTCTAACCACCGCGGGACCGGGTTCCACCATTCTAACCACCGCGGGACCAGGTTCCACCCTTCTAACCACCGCGGGACCGGGTTCCACCATTCTAACCCTATAGGACCGGGTTCCACCATTCTAACCCTATGGGACCGGGTTCCACCATTCTAACCCTATAGGACCGGGTTCCACCATTCTAACTAGAGGTCGACCGATTATGATTTTTCAACGCCGATACCGATTATTGGAGGACCAAAAAAGCCAATACCGATCTGACGATTTTTAAAATGCATTTGTAATAATGACAATTAACAACAATACTGAACGAACACTTAATATAATACATCAATAAAAATCTATTTAGCCTCAAATAAATAATGAAACATGTTCAATTTGGTTTAAATAATGCTAAAACAAAGTGTTGGAGAAGAAAGTAAAAGTGCAATATGTGCCATGTAAGAAAGCTAACGTTTCAGTTCCTTGCTCAGAACATGAGAACATATGAAAGCTGGTGGTTCCTTTTAACAGGAATCTTCAATATTCCCAGGTAGGAAGTTTTAGGTTGTAGTTATTATAGGACTATTTCCCTCTATACCATTTGTATTTCATTAACCTTTGACTATTGGATGTTCATATATACATATACACACTTTAGTATTGTGTAACAATATAGCTTCCGTCCCTCTCCACGCTCCTTCTTGGGCTCGAACCAGGAACACATCGACAACAGCCACCCTCGAAGCAGCGTTACCCATGCAGAGCAAGGGGAACAACCACTCCTAGTCTCAGAGGGAGTGACGTTTGAAACGCTATTAGCGCGCACCCCGCTAACAGCTAGCTATTTCACATCGGTTACACCAACCTCATCACGGGAGTTGATAGGCTTGAAGTCATAAACAGCGCAATGCTTGACGCACAATGAAGAGCTGCTGGCAAAACGCACGAAAGTGCTGTTTGAATGAATGCTTACGAGCCTGCTTCTGCCTACCACCGCTCAATCAGATTATATGCAACGCAGGACACGCTAGATAAACTAGTAATATCATCAACCATGTGTAGTTAATAACTAGTGATTATGATTGATTGTTTTTTACAAGATAAGTTTAATGCTAGATAGCAACTTACCTAGGCTTACTGCATTCGCGTAACAGGCAGTCAGTCTCCTTGTGGAGTGCAACGAGAGGCAGGTGGTTATAGCGTTGGACTAGTTAACTGTAAGGTTGCAAGATTGGATCCCCGAGCTGACAATCTGTCGTTCTGCCCGTGAACGAGGCAGTTAACCCACTGTTCCTAGGCCGTCATTGAAAATAAGAATGTGTTCTTAACTGACTTGCCGAGCTTCTTTTTTTTTTTTACGGCCAAATCGGTGTCCAAAAATACAGATTTCCGATTGTTATGAAAACTTGAAAATCGGCCATTCCGATTAATCGGTCGACCTCTAATTCTAACCCTATAGTCCATCACAATGTGACACAGTTAGTACTTTACGAAGGTAAACAGTGAGGAATTTGACAGAGGTTATTAGCAGCTAGCTAGACAAACAAACATACGCTAACAGACATTCGCTCGCTTACCAGCCTAGATCCTTCTTACAGGTACCGGAGAAGTGAGTTTCTTTGCCAACCAAAACATTGTCACTGACACCTGCAATATAAAAAGAGGGAATTGTTCAGTCTCTTTGGGAAATTGGGAGAACAATATCTAATTAGGAAATCAATCTGTCTTGTCCTTAGACATAAGCCTGATCAAAGATGTGTTTGTGGTCTTGCCAATTCCATCATGTACCCCTCGCTGTGGCACATGGAACCGGGTGGCACATGGAACAGGGTGGCACATGGAACCGGGTGGCACATGGAACAGGGTGGCACATGGAACCGGGTGGCACATGGAACAGGGTATCACTGTAAAATCTTTTCTATAAATGATTCAAACTGAAATCCCAAAAGGGAGTCGAACTTTGCGTGCGAGATTAGTGTCAATTCACATACGCTGAGTAGGGCAGGCGTCACCAAGTAGATTAACTAACCCCCTGAGTAGGGCAGGGGTCACCAACTAGATTAACTAACCCCCTGAGTAGGGCAGGGGTCACCAACTAGATTAACTAACCCCCTGAGTAGGGCAGGCGTCACCAAGTAGATTAACTAACCCCCTGAGTAGGACAGGGGTCACCAAGTAGATTAACTAACCCCCTGAGTAGGGCAGGCGTCACCAAGTAGACTAACTAACCCCCCCCCCGAGAAGGACAGGGGTCACCAACTAGATTAACTAACCCCCTGAGTAGAGCAGGCGTCACCAACTAGATTAACTAACCCCCTGAGTAGGGCAGGCGTCACCAAGTAGATTAACTAACCCCCCCCCCCCCCCCCCCCGAGAAGGACAGGGGTCACCAAGTAGATTAACTAACCCCCTGAGTAGGACAGGGGTCACCAAGTAGATTAACTAACCCCCTGAGTAGGGCAGTCATCACCAAGTAGATTAACTAACCCCGAGTAGGACAGGCGTCACCAAGTAGATTAACTAACCCACTGAGTAGGGCAGGCGTCACCAAGTAGATTAACTAACCCCCTGAGTAGGGCAGTCATCACCAAGTAGATTAACTAACCCCGAGTAGGACAGGGGTCACCAAGTAGATTAACTAACCCCCTGAGTAGGGCAGGCATCACCAAGTAGATTAACTAACCCCCTGAGTAGGACAGGGGTCACCAAGTAGATTAACTAACCCCCTGAGTAGGACAGGGGTCACCAAGTAGATTAACTAACCCCCTGAGTAGGACAGGGGTCACCAAGTAGATTAACTAACCCCCTGAGTAGGGCAGTCATCACCAAGTAGATTAACTAACCCCGAGTAGGACAGGGGTCACCAAGTAGATTAACTAACCCCCTGAGTAGGGCAGGCATCACCAAGTAGATTAACTAACCCCCTGAGTAGGACAGGCGTCACCAAGTAGATTAACTAACCCACTGAGTAGGGCAGGCGTCACCAAGTAGATTAACTAACCCCCTGAGTAGGACAGGCGTCACCAAGTAGATTAACTAACCCACTGAGTAGGGCAGGCGTCACCAAGTAGATTAACTAACCCCCCCCCCCCCCCCCCGAGAAGGACAGGGGTCACCAACTAGATTAACTAACCCACTGAGTAGGACAGGGGTCACCAAGTAGATTAACTAACCCCCTGAGTAGGACAGGCGTCACCAAGTAGATTAACTAACCCACTGAGTAGGGCAGGCGTCACCAAGTAGATTAACTAACCCCCTGAGTAGGGCAGGCGTCACCAAGTAGATTAACTAACCCCCTGAGTAGGACAGGGGTCACCAAGTAGATTAACTAACCCCCTGAGTAGGGCAGGCATCACCAAGTAGATTAACTAACCCCCTGAGTAGGGCAGGCGTCACCAAGTAGATTAACTAACCCACTGAGTAGGGCAGGCGTCACCAAGTAGATTAACTAACCCCCCCCCCCCCCCCTGAGTAGGACAGGGGTCACCAAGTAGATTAACTAACCCCCCCCCCCCCCCCCCCGAGAAGGACAGGGGTCACCAACTAGATTAACTAACCCCCTGAGTAGGGCAGGCGTCACCAAGTAGATTAACTAACCCACTGAGTAGGACAGGGGTCACCAAGTAGATTAACTAACCCCCTGAGTAGGGCAGGCGTCACCAACTAGATTAACTAACCCACTGAGTAGGGCAGGGGTCACCAACTAGATTAACTAACCCCCTGAGTAGGGCAGGCATCACCAAGTAGATTAACTAACCCCCTGAGTAGGGCAGGCGTCACCAAGTAGATTAACTAACCCCCTGAGTAGGGCAGGTATCACCAACTAGATTAACTAACCCCCTGAGTAGGGCAGGCGTCACCAAGTAGATTAACTAACCCCCTGAGTAGGACAGGGGTCACCAAGTAGATTAACTAACCCCCTGAGTAGGACAGGGGTCACCAAGTAGATTAACTAACCCACTGAGTAGGACAGGCGTCACCAACTAGATTAACTAACCCCCTGAGTAGGACAGGGGTCACCAAGTAGATTAACTAACCCACTGAGTAGGACAGGCGTCACCAACTAGATTAACTAACCCACTGAGTAGGGCAGGCGTCACCAAGTAGATTAACTAACCCACTGAGTAGGGCAGGCGTCACCAACTAGATTAAATAACCCCCTGAGTAGGGCAGGCGTCACCAAGTAGATTAACTAACCCACTGAGTAGGGCAGGCGTCACCAAGTAGATTAACTAACCCCCCCCCCCCCCCCCCCGAGAAGGACAGGGGTCACCAACTAGATTAACTAACCCACTGAGTAGGACAGGGGTCACCAAGTAGATTAACTAACCCCCTGAGTAGGACAGGCGTCACCAAGTAGATTAACTAACCCACTGAGTAGGGCAGGCGTCACCAAGTAGATTAACTAACCCCCTGAGTAGGGCAGGCGTCACCAAGTAGATTAACTAACCCCCTGAGTAGGACAGGGGTCACCAAGTAGATTAACTAACCCCCTGAGTAGGGCAGGCATCACCAAGTAGATTAACTAACCCCCTGAGTAGGGCAGGCGTCACCAAGTAGATTAACTAACCCACTGAGTAGGACAGGGGTCACCAAGTAGATTAACTAACCCCCCCCCCCCCCCGAGAAGGACAGGGGTCACCAACTAGATTAACTAACCCCCTGAGTAGGGCAGGCGTCACCAAGTAGATTAACTAACCCCCTGAGTAGGGCAGGCGTCACCAAGTAGATTAACTAACCCACTGAGTAGGACAGGGGTCACCAAGTAGATTAACTAACCCCCTGAGTAGGGCAGGCGTCACCAACTAGATTAACTAACCCACTGAGTAGGGCAGGGGTCACCAACTAGATTAACTAACCCCCTGAGTAGGGCAGGCATCACCAAGTAGATTAACTAACCCCCTGAGTAGGGCAGGCGTCACCAAGTAGATTAACTAACCCCCTGAGTAGGGCAGGCATCACCAACTAGATTAACTAACCCCCTGAGTAGGGCAGGCGTCACCAAGTAGATGAACTAACCCCCTGAGTAGGACAGGGGTCACCAAGTAGATTAACTAACCCCCTGAGTAGGACAGGGGTCACCAAGTAGATTAACTAACCCACTGAGTAGGACAGGCGTCACCAACTAGATTAACTAACCCACTGAGTAGGACAGGCGTCACCAAGTAGATTAACTAACCCCCTGAGTAGGGCAGGCATCACCAACTAGATTAACTAACCCCCTGAGTAGGGCAGGCGTCACCAAGTAGATGAACTAACCCCCTGAGTAGGACAGGGGTCACCAAGTAGATTAACTAACCCCCTGAGTAGGACAGGGGTCACCAAGTAGATTAACTAACCCACTGAGTAGGACAGGCGTCACCAACTAGATTAACTAACCCACTGAGTAGGACAGGCGTCACCAACTAGATTAACTAACCCACTGAGTAGGGCAGGCGTCACCAAGTAGATTAACTAACCCACTGAGTAGGGCAGGCGTCACCAACTAGATTAACTAACCCCCTGAGTAGGGCAGGCGTCACCAAGTAGATTAACTAACCCACTGAGTAGGGCAGGCGTCACCAAGTAGATTAACTAACCCCCCCCCCCCGAGAAGGACAGGGGTCACCAACTAGATTAACTAACCCACTGAGTAGGACAGGGGTCACCAAGTAGATTAACTAACCCCCTGAGTAGGACAGGGGTCACCAAGTAGATTAACTAACCCCCCCCCCCCCCCCCCCCGAGAAGGACAGGGGTCACCAACTAGATTAACTAACCCCCTGAGTAGGGCAGGCGTCACCAAGTAGATTAACTAACCCCCTGAGTAGGGCAGGTGTCACCAAGTAGATTAACTAACCCACTGAGTAGGACAGGGGTCACCAAGTAGATTAACTAACCCCCTGAGTAGGGCAGGCGTCACCAACTAGATTAACTAACCCACTGAGTAGGGCAGGGGTCACCAACTAGATTAACTAACCCCCTGAGTAGGGCAGGCATCACCAAGTAGATTAACTAACCCCCTGAGTAGGGCAGGCGTCACCAAGTAGATTAACTAACCCCCTGAGTAGGGCAGGCATCACCAACTAGATTAACTAACCCCCTGAGTAGGGCAGGCGTCACCAAGTAGATTAACTAACCCCCTGAGTAGGACAGGGGTCACCAAGTAGATTAACTAACCCCCTGAGTAGGACAGGGGTCACCAAGTAGATTAACTAACCCACTGAGTAGGACAGGCGTCACCAACTAGATTAACTAACCCACTGAGTAGGGCAGGCGTCACCAAGTAGATTAACTAACCCACTGAGTAGGGCAGGCGTCACCAACTAGATTAACTAACCCCCTGAGTAGGGCAGGGGTCACCAACTAGATTAACTAACCCCCTGAGTAGGGCAGGCATCACCAAGTAGATTAACTAACCCCCTGAGTAGGGCAGGCGTCACCAAGTAGATTAACTAACCCCCTGAGTAGGGCAGGCATCACCAACTAGATTAACTAACCCCCTGAGTAGGGCAGGGGTCACCAAGTAGATTAACTAACCCCCTGAGTAGGACAGGGGTCACCAAGTAGATTAACTAACCCACTGAGTAGGGCAGGCGTCACCAAGTAGATTAACTAACCCACTGAGTAGGACAGGCGTCACCAACTAGATTAACTAACCCACTGAGTAGGGCAGGCGTCACCAAGTAGATTAACTAACCCACTGAGTAGGGCAGGCGTCACCAACTAGATTAACTAACCCCCTGAGTAGGGCAGGGGTCACCAACTAGATTAACTAACCCCCTGAGTAGGGCAGGCATCACCAAGTAGATTAACTAACCCCCTGAGTAGGGCAGGCGTCACCAAGTAGATTAACTAACCCCCTGAGTAGGGCAGGCATCACCAAGTAGATTAACTAACCCACTGAGTAGGACAGGGGTCACCAAGTAGATTAACTAACCCCCTGAGTAGGACAGGCATCACCAACTAGATTAACTAACCCACTGAGTAGGGCAGGGGTCACCAACTAGATTAACTAACCCACTGAGTAGGACAGGGGTCACCAAGTAGATTAACTAACCCCCCCCCCCCCCCCCCGAGAAGGACAGGGGTCACCAACTAGATTAACTAACCCACTGAGTAGGACAGGGGTCACCAAGTAGATTAACTAACCCCCTGAGTAGGACAGGCGTCACCAAGTAGATTAACTAACCCACTGAGTAGGGCAGGCGTCACCAAGTAGATTAACTAACCCCCTGAGTAGGGCAGGCGTCACCAAGTAGATTAACTAACCCCCTGAGTAGGACAGGGGTCACCAAGTAGATTAACTAACCCCCTGAGTAGGGCAGGCGTCACCAAGTAGATTAACTAACCCACTGAGTAGGGCAGGCGTCACCAAGTAGATTAACTAACCCCCTGAGTAGGACAGGGGTCACCAAGTAGATTAACTAACCCCCTGAGTAGGACAGGGGTCACCAAGTAGATTAACTAACCCACTGAGTAGGACAGGCGTCACCAACTAGATTAACTAACCCACTGAGTAGGGCAGGCGTCACCAAGTAGATTAACTAACCCACTGAGTAGGGCAGGCGTCACCAAGTAGATTAACTAACCCCCTGAGTAGGGCAGGTGTCACCAAGTAGATTAACTAACCCACTGAGTAGGACAGGGGTCACCAAGTAGATTAACTAACCCCCTGAGTAGGGCAGGCGTCACCAACTAGATTAACTAACCCACTGAGTAGGGCAGGGGTCACCAACTAGATTAACTAACCCCCTGAGTAGGGCAGGCATCACCAAGTAGATTAACTAACCCCCTGAGTAGGGCAGGCGTCACCAAGTAGATTAACTAACCCCCTGAGTAGGGCAGGCATCACCAACTAGATTAACTAACCCCCTGAGTAGGGCAGGCGTCACCAAGTAGATTAACTAACCCCCTGAGTAGGACAGGGGTCACCAAGTAGATTAACTAACCCCCTGAGTAGGACAGGGGTCACCAAGTAGATTAACTAACCCACTGAGTAGGACAGGCGTCACCAACTAGATTAACTAACCCACTGAGTAGGGCAGGCGTCACCAAGTAGATTAACTAACCCACTGAGTAGGGCAGGCGTCACCAACTAGATTAACTAACCCCCTGAGTAGGGCAGGGGTCACCAACTAGATTAACTAACCCCCTGAGTAGGGCAGGCATCACCAAGTAGATTAACTAACCCCCTGAGTAGGGCAGGCGTCACCAAGTAGATTAACTAACCCCCTGAGTAGGGCAGGGGTCACCAAGTAGATTAACTAACCCCCTGAGTAGGACAGGGGTCACCAAGTAGATTAACTAACCCACTGAGTAGGGCAGGCGTCACCAAGTAGATTAACTAACCCACTGAGTAGGACAGGCGTCACCAACTAGATTAACTAACCCACTGAGTAGGGCAGGCGTCACCAAGTAGATTAACTAACCCACTGAGTAGGGCAGGCGTCACCAACTAGATTAACTAACCCCCTGAGTAGGGCAGGGGTCACCAACTAGATTAACTAACCCCCTGAGTAGGGCAGGCATCACCAAGTAGATTAACTAACCCCCTGAGTAGGGCAGGCGTCACCAAGTAGATTAACTAACCCCCTGAGTAGGGCAGGCATCACCAAGTAGATTAACTAACCCACTGAGTAGGACAGGGGTCACCAAGTAGATTAACTAACCCCCTGAGTAGGACAGGCATCACCAACTAGATTAACTAACCCACTGAGTAGGGCAGGGGTCACCAACTAGATTAACTAACCCACTGAGTAGGACAGGGGTCACCAAGTAGATTAACTAACCCCCCCCCCCCCCCCCCCCCGAGAAGGACAGGGGTCACCAAGTAGATTAACTAACCCCCCCCCCCCCCCCGAGAAGGACAGGGGTCACCAACTAGATTAACTAACCCACTGAGTAGGACAGGGGTCACCAAGTAGATTAACTAACCCCCTGAGTAGGACAGGCGTCACCAAGTAGATTAACTAACCCACTGAGTAGGGCAGGCGTCACCAAGTAGATTAACTAACCCCCTGAGTAGGGCAGGCGTCACCAAGTAGATTAACTAACCCCCTGAGTAGGACAGGGGTCACCAAGTAGATTAACTAACCCCCTGAGTAGGGCAGGCGTCACCAAGTAGATTAACTAACCCACTGAGTAGGGCAGGCGTCACCAAGTAGATTAACTAACCCCCCCCCCCCCCCCCCTGAGTAGGACAGGGGTCACCAAGTAGATTAACTAACCCCCCCCCCCCCCCCGAGAAGGACAGGGGTCACCAACTAGATTAACTAACCCCCTGAGTAGGGCAGGCGTCACCAAGTAGATTAACTAACCCCCTGAGTAGGGCAGGCGTCACCAAGTAGATTAACTAACCCACTGAGTAGGGCAGGGGTCACCAAGTAGATTAACTAACCCCCTGAGTAGGGCAGGCATCACCAAGTAGATTAACTAACCCCCTGAGTAGGGCAGGCGTCACCAAGTAGATTAACTAACCCCCTGAGTAGGACAGGGGTCACCAAGTAGATTAACTAACCCCCTGAGTAGGACAGGGGTCACCAAGTAGATTAACTAACCCACTGAGTAGGACAGGCGTCACCAACTAGATTAACTAACCCACTGAGTAGGGCAGGCGTCACCAAGTAGATTAACTAACCCACTGAGTAGGGCAGGCGTCACCAACTAGATTAACTAACCCCCTGAGTAGGGCAGGGGTCACCAACTAGATTAACTAACCCCCTGAGTAGGGCAGGCATCACCAAGTAGATTAACTAACCCCCTGAGTAGGGCAGGCGTCACCAAGTAGATTAACTAACCCCCTGAGTAGGGCAGGCATCACCAACTAGATTAACTAACCCCCTGAGTAGGGCAGGGGTCACCAAGTAGATTAACTAACCCCCTGAGTAGGACAGGGGTCACCAAGTAGATTAACTAACCCACTGAGTAGGGCAGACGTCACCAAGTAGATTAACTAACCCCCTGAGTAGGACAGGGGTCACCAAGTAGATTAACTAACCCACTGAGTAGGGCAGGCGTCACCAAGTAGATTAACTAACCCCCTGAGTAGGGCAGGCATCACCAACTAGATTAACTAACCCACTGAGTAGGGCAGGGGTCACCAACTAGATTAACTAACCCACTGAGTAGGACAGGGGTCACCAAGTAGATTAACTAACCCCCTGAGTAGGGCAGGCATCACCAACTAGATTAACTAACCCCCCCCCCCCCCCCCCGAGTAGGACAGGGGTCACCAACTAGATTAACTAACCCCCTGCATTAGCTCACAAGTCAATTTATTACGTGTATTGATCATTCAGAGCTAATAAGGATAATGTCACAGTAGTTTCAGAGACCTGCAATAGAACTAAGACAGTAATATGTGTGTGAAGTCTACATAGTAGTGTACTGTGGGTGTTACTGAGCAGGCTGATACCTATGGATTTTACCCATGAAATGGGTTAAGGCTGTACGGTTCATAAACACGGCCTTCGGAAAGGACTCAGACCTCTCGACTTTTTCCACATTTTGTTTTAGGTTAAAGCCTTGTACCAAAATGTGAATAAATAGGTTTCTCTTCAATCTACACACAATACCCAATAATGACAAAGCAAAAACAGGTTTAGAATTGTGTTAATTTATTAAAATATCACATGTACATAAGTATTGACACCGACTACGTGAAGTCTTCTTGGGTACGACGCTACAAGCTTGGCACACCTTTATTTGGGGAGTTTCTCCCGTTCTTCTCTGCAGATCCTCTCAAGCTCTGTCAGGTTGGATGGGGAGCATCGCTGCACAGCTATTTTCTGTTCTCTCCAGAGATGTTAGATCAGGTTCAAGTCCGGGCTCTTGCTGGGCCACTCAAGGACATTCAGAGACTTGTCCTGAAGCCACTCCTGTGTTGTCTTGGCTGTGTGCTTAGGGTCGATGTCTTGTTGGAAGTTGAACCTTCACCCCAGTCTGAGGTCCTGAGCACTCTGGAGCAGGTTTTCATCAACGCTATCTCTGTACTTTGCTCCGTTCATCGTTGTCTCCATCCCGACTAGTCTCCCAGTCCCTGTCGCTGAAAAACATCCCCACAGCATGATGCTGCCACCACCATGCTTCACCGTAAGGATGGAACCAGGTTTTTGCTCTGACATGTACTGTCAACTTGTGGCGAAATCTGCACAGACTTCACCGTGCACTGCCACTTTAAGAGCGCATGAGCAGTAAGGAAGGAGAAAATAAAGAGAGCTCGTTCAGCTCTTTGGGGAGGAGCTCTTTGGGGAGGAGCTCTTTGGGGAGGAGCTCTTTGGGGAGGAGCTCTTTGGGGAGGAGCTCTTTGGGGAGGAGCTCTTAGGGGAGGAGCTCTTAGGGGAGGGGCTCTTAGGGGAGGGGCTCTTTGGGGAGGAGCTCTTAGGGGAGGGGCTCTTTGGGGAGGGGCTCTTTGGGGAGGGGCTCTTTGGGGAGGGGCTCTTTGGGGAGGAGCTCTTTGGGGAGGGGCTCTTTGGGGAGGAGCTCTTTGGGGAGGGGCTCTTTGGGGAGGGGCTCTTTGGGGAGGGGCTCTTTGGTGGCGCGACAGTTTGATTGTGTGTGCTGTGCTGCAGTAGTTTTGTTTGGTTTCAGCGTGTGTAGTTTATAGAGTGTTTAACTCAATCCTCGGTGTAATTGCTCTAGGTCGTGGTTGTTTTCGTTTGGGACCACGCCCGTTATGGATCGCATGGATTAGTAGCAACATTGTTGCGAAGCTTTAACATACAAACCATCGGACAGTCAGACAGTACACCTGCACGCCTGAAGACCACAGCTAAGATCTCTCTTGTTCTCGTTCTCTTTTTCTCTTCCCTCTATCGTTCCAGTGCTTTACCCTGAAACAGACTCTCTATTTTTCCAATGCACTTCCCATTGAAGTGCATTAGAGCTGGACTATTATTGCCCTGCCTGAAGTATTTGGACATTTTAGTTAAAAGGGAGGTTGCTTGCCAATTGTGTATTGTTATGTGAACTGTATTGAGGTGTACTAATGACATGTGGCCGAGAAGACCGGACATTTTTAAGGCCTTTGTTGTGTCGATGAACACCCCCCACATTCATACCCTCTGCACTCATCTACTAGAAAATAATACAGATTATTGCAAATCCTATGTTGATGACTGGGTTCGTTCTTGTATGAAGTTGCTGTTGAATTGCTCTGCCATTATTAGTATTAGTATTATTGTATGAGGTATTCTTGTTTGGGTTACCCCGGTGCTGTGATGTGGGTTTTATATGGTGTGTATTCTCTTTTCTCTCCACTGGCTATCTGGTAAACAGGCTACACTCTAGGCAGTCTCTTCTG
Source organism: Oncorhynchus clarkii lewisi (assembly GCF_045791955.1). Classification (NCBI taxonomy): domain Eukaryota; kingdom Metazoa; phylum Chordata; class Actinopteri; order Salmoniformes; family Salmonidae; genus Oncorhynchus; species Oncorhynchus clarkii. The sequence continues at coordinate 61,157 of NW_027258581.1, forward strand.
CTGATGTGTGTGGGTCTGGTAGTGGTTCTCTCTATTCTACTCTTTTCCTTTCGGCATGGTTAATACCTGCCTGGCGCCCGAACAAAAGCTTTCTTTACCCCTCTCTAATAAATACCGCTACAAACTGTGGGACCTTATATAGACAGGTGTGTGCCTTTCCAAATCATGTCCAATCAATTGAATTTACCACAGGTGGACTCCAAGTTATAGAAACATCAAGGATGATCAATGGAAACAGGATGCACCTGAGCTCAATTTAGAGTATATAAATAAGGTATCTGTTGTTTATTTGTAATACATTTGCAAACATTTCCAAAAACTTGTTTTCGCTTTGTCCTTATGGGGTAGTGTGTGTAGATTGCAGAGTATTTTTTAAATTTAAATCTATTTTAAATTAAGGCTGTAAAGTAACAAAATGTGGAATAAAGTGAAGGGGTCTGAATACTTTCAAAAGGCACGAAGTACGCCCTCGATGCAAATACAGTCCAATACATCCACTGTGGGATTAACAGTTTGGTTTGTTGTCAAATGAATTATAGTCATTTTAAATTATGCAACATTGCAACCTTGTTTAGCCGTACTTAGTCCAAATATGGCATAATTCCACTAGTTCATTTGGTACTCCCTGTACATAGCTCCATTCTAGTGTATTCTATGTTAATATTTCTCTAACGTTGCATCCTTGGGATGGGCTCGTAAGCAAGCATTTGATGCTTAAATCCACACCCGTGGCATTCTGCACATGTGACAAATCAAAGTGGAGGAGGGACTTTTATTTTGAAGGAAACAGCAAATTCCACTGTTGTGGCTACTTTCATATGGGTAGGGACCGATGACGTCGGACAACCCGGGCTGCATTCAGCAGGAGGAAGGACAAATTTGACACGGTCAGTCAATCCTGAAAATGTAAACAACTTTGAAAAGATCCTACAAGTGCAGTCACAAAAAACCATCAAGCTCTATGATGAAACAGTCTCTCGTGAGGACCGCCACAGGAAAGGAAAACCCAGAGTTACCTCTGCTGCAGAGGATCAGTTCATTAGAGTTACCAGCCCCAGAAATTGCAACCCAAATAAATGCTTCACAGGGTTCAAGTAACAGACACATCTCAACATCGGACAATGTTCCTCCTGCGGCAGCAGCGAATGAGGATTCTTAATAAATAAATTTGTACCTGGAAGTTAGACAGCCCTTCTGAACGCAGCCCGGCTCGTCCGACATCATTTCTTCGGGGTCCAAAAACGTATTATGTAGAACAAACAAACCGCTCTGATTCTAACGAATCATGTTATTTCTAATCTGCAAAGTCATTTTTCTTTATGGAGACCAGAACAAATGCACATAAAAGTGTGAGTTACAGATGTGTCATTGAAAGCAAGTCTAAGAAGCGGTAGATCTGTTCTGCACTATTTCTATGCTTCCCGCGATTAGCTTCCGTTTTTAGCATCTTTTACTTTTTGGTTTTGTACACCCGTTTCAAAACAGCTGAAAATACATTATTTTGGACGAAGGAAAATATATTTCACAGTAGTTAAGAAGGTACAAATGATTCTCCTCTACACACTATTCTTGTTCGTTTTGTCACAGAAATGAAATTAGGCCAACTTCTATAAATTGTAGTAACCAGGAAATGTCGGACGGAGCGATGTCTGCATTTTGCATCTTTAATTAACTCTGCATTGTTGGGAAAGGACTCCCACTGTAAAGTTAAATACTTCACCGTCAAGTCTACATCTGTTGTATTCGGCGCAGATGACAAATACAATTTGAACCTCGTTTCGCCATCTGGGAAAGCCGGGCGCTGCAGCGGGGGACTTCAATGCCATTGTTCAGTGTCAAAACAGACACGACAATGAGTATTGCATGGTATGCTGACACAACCAAGGCTATCACACTAACCAAATCTACAATGTAGTCCGCTATCCACTTACGTTTCAGCAGTATTTGATTTTTTTCGTCCTCACTCCCAGCCCAAGACAGCGAGTCACCGACAGGCAACTTGCAACTCCCGCAGAAAAAGACGACCGGTGGGTCGCTATCATCGTCTTCTACGAACTTCCCTTGTTTAGAGTTGTCCTTAATGATGGTTGAGTCAGCATAAACTCCATCGTTGACGGTGACTTCATATGTCACGTTTGAATCTTTGCAAAGTGCTCTTCTCCCCGACATGTTTCTTTTTTTCGAACTTGGGCGGGTTCGGCGACAGACAGTCGCAGACAATACAGGAAATACGTCATAAAAAAGAAAAGCGGAAGTTTCATGTCATCATTTTTTTATAAAAAAAAATATATATTATTATTTATTTGTTTTAATTATACATTTTTTTATTATGAACACAACAAATACAAAACCCCTCAGAAATATACAAACAAGAGTACATAAACATAACAGACGGGTATTACATATCGAGATTCATTTTCAATTTGTCAAATACTTTTATGGTGCATTTGCTTTTTAGTTTTTACATTTAGTGAAGAATTTAAATATTATTTTCAAATCAAGCTTAAATAATGTGAAAAGGGGTTTGTTCTCTGCCCACTTCATTTTATGGACAAAGAATCTTCCAGGAAAAATAAACAAATGAACAATGAAAGTTCAATCAGGGTCCATATCATTTGGTTCAAAATAAAACATAATATCAGTCTTTCAAAGTAACATTAATAGTCGTTTCTTTTAAAATATAATCTTCTAACTCCAAAATCTTCTGACATAAGAGCAGTCCCTAAATAAATGGTGAAGAGTCTCTGGGTCACAATCACAACACATTTGTTATCAACAGCTAATTAGAATGTGTGTATGATAAAGGTCTTTACAGGGTAGATTCTATTAATGAGTTTGATACTTCTTTCACCTTATTAGATATACAATATTTACCAGACAACAACGAAACGTTGTTCCAGTTACCTTGTCCTAGGGCTGCATTCCAGTACATTTTAGCAGTGGGAATAGTAACATATTGACATAGTTTCCTTATATACATGTTATTACATTTATAGTTTAAAATGTCAATTCCTTCTAATTGTATTTAGGCTACAAAATCCTCAACAGTTGCACAGGAGTATTGTTATATTCTCCTAAGAGAAGAACAGCACCTAATATTCGGAGATAAACCTGATACACGTGAGAAGGCATGATCTTTCAATAAAATGGTGGTGTCGTCAGCCAATTGTGAACATTTTATCTCTTTGTCTTGTATCTGAATACCCCTAAAACTATCCTTATTTATATGAAGTGCCATAACTTGTGTGACCAATAAAAATAAGAAAGGAGAAATAATACAAATAAAACTATCCTTATTTTTTTTATTTCATTCTACTGATGACCTTCCCTTTAAATGCATCTCTTAAAACTGCTACACCTGCAGAGTGGGGAGTCTTACTACTGATGACCTTCCCTTTAAATGCATCTCTTAAAACTGCTACACCTGCAGAGTGGGGAGTCTTACTACTGATGACCTTCCCTTTAAATGCACCTCTTAAAACTGCTACACCTGCAGAGTGGTTGTTGCCATATGATAACCAGATATCGTTACCCCATTGATTTTTCCAAAAAGATAGATCGGAAGGACAAGCATGAGTCTCTTGTAGAAAGTAAAAGTCTGCATTATAGGAAAATAGCCTTACGTTTGAGTAAATTACGAATACCCCCGACATTGATTGAACAATGAGATAAAGGCATAAACTTCAACCAACAACCTTGTTATGCGAATATAAGCTTTTCCTAAGGACATGTAACTCAAAAGGATTTCCATCCCATTATTATCCTCTCCAACAAAAAATAAATAAAATATTGGTCATAAAGTTACCAAAGTATTGTTACTCCCACAAGGGGGAGACATTGTGTAGACTTTACAATAAGCAGTTATTCACCCATAGTTAGTGTTGAGTTTACCAGTTCTCAGGTCAGCCTTTTCTCATTATTCACCCATAGTTAGTGTTGAGTTTACCAGTTCTCAGGTCAGCCTTTTCTCATTATTCACCCATAGTTAGTGTTGAGTTTACCAGTTCTCAGGTCAGCCTTTTCTCATTCAAGTGTTTGTGTACATTTTATAATACCTGGACCTGGTAATCAGTTTTTTTGGCCTGATAGTTCTGTCCGAGATAGACTCCGCCTCTCACTCAAATGTTCTGATTTGGCCGCATTTCTTTCCCATTGATGATCACTCTTGCACAGAAAAAAAAAATTCAGTTTTCCCTGTCTTTCAGCCACCATCGGCCACAGTTTGTCTATTGTCACTGTGACTGCTGTGTCTATTGTCACTGTGTCTGCTGTGTCTATTGTCACTGTGTCTGCTGTGTCTATTGTCACTGTGTCTGCTGTGTCTATTGTCACTGTGTCTGCTGTGTCTATTGTCACTGTGTCTGCTGTGTCTATTGTCACTTTGTCTATTGTCACTGTGTCTGCTGTCTGCTGTGTCTGCTGAGGTCAGATCCTCCGTAAACCTAAATTTTTGCTTGATGAGGAATTCACAGT